>NW_028115035.1:0-31000 GCF_964273445.1 Streptopelia decaocto
ATTGAAACTTTTCAAATCCCTCTCAAAATTGTTGAAATTCTGTTGAAGCTTTTAAAATTCTCTCTAGAATTTTCAAAATCCATGGCCACATGTTTACAATTTCACGTCAAAAAATGGCTAAAATTCCAGTTGAAATTTTTTCAAAGTCCCTTAAAAATTTTCCAATTTTTGTCCCAATTCTTCCCATTCCCATGGAAACTTTTCAAATCCCTCTCAAAAGTGTTGAAATTCTGTTGAAGCTTTTAAAATTCTCTCTAGAATTTTCAAAATCCATGTCCACATGTTTACAATTTCACGTAAAAAAATGGCTAAAATTCCAGTTGAAATTTTTTCAAAGTCCCTTAAAAATTTTCCAATTTTTGTCCCAATTCTTCCCATTCCCATTGAAACTTTTCAAATCCCTCTCAAAATTGTTGAAATTCTCTTGAAGCTTTTAAAATTCTCTCTAGAATTTTCAAAATCCATGGCCACATGTTTACAATTTCACGTAAAAAAATGGCTAAAATTCCAGTTGAAATTTTTTCAAAGTCCCTTAAAAATTTTCCAATTTTTGTCCCAATTCTTCCCATTCCCATTGAAACTTTTCAAATCCCTCTCAAAATTGTTGAAATTCTCTTGAAGCTTTTAAAATTCTCTCTAGAATTTTCAAAATCCACTTCAACATGTTCACAATTTCACGTAACAAAATGGCTAAAATTCCAGTTGAAATTTTTTCCAAGTCCCTTAAAAATTTTCCAATTTTTGTCCCAATTCTTCCCATTCCCATTGAAACTTTTCAAATCCCTCTCAAAATTGTTGAAATTCTGTTGAAGCTTTTAAAATTCTCTCTAGAATTTTCAAAATCCATGGCCACATGTTTACAATTTCACGTAAAAAAATGGCTAAAATTCCAGTTGAAATTTTTTCAAAGTCCCTTAAAAATTTTCCAATTTTTGTCCCAATTCTTCCCATTCCCATTGAAACTTTTCAAATCCCTCTCAAAATTGTTGAAATTCTGTTGAAGCTTTTAAAATTCTCTCTAGAATTTTCAAAATCCAGTTCAACATGTTCACAATTTCACGTAACAAAATGGCTAAAATTCCAGTTGAAATTTTTTCAAAGTCCCTTAAAAATTTTCCAATTTTTGTCCCAATTCTTCCCATTCCCATTGAAACTTTTCAAATCCCTCTCAAAATTGTTGAAATTCTGTTGAAGCTTTTAAAATTCTCTCTAGAATTTTCAAAATCCATGGCCACATGTTCACAATTTCATGTAAAAAAATTGCTGAAATTCCAGTTGAAATTTTTTCAAAGTCCCTTAAAAATTTTCCAATTTTTGTCCCAATTCTTCCCATTCCCATGGAAACTTTTCAAATCCCTCTCAAAATTGTTGATATTCTCTTGAAGCTTTTAAAATTCTCTCTAGAATTTTCAAAATCCATGGCCACATGTTTACAATTTCACGTCAAAAAATGGCTAAAATTCCAGTTGAAATTTTTTCAAAGTCCCTTAAAAATTTTCCAATTTTTGTCCCAATTCTTCCCATTCCCATTGAAACTTTTCAAATCCCTCTCAAAATTGTTGAAATTCTCTTGAAGCTTTTAAAATTCTCTCTAGAATTTTCAAAATCCATGTCCACATGTTTACAATTTCACGTCAAAAAATGGCTAAAATTCCAGTTGAAATTTTTTCAAAGTCCCTTAAAAGTTTTCCAATTTTTGTCCCAATTCTTCCCATTCCCATTGAAACTTTTCAAATCCCTCTCAAAATTGTTGAAATTCTGTTGAAGCTTTTAAAATTCTCTCTAGAATTTTCAAAATCCATGTCCACATGTTTACAATTTCACGTCAAAAAATGGCTAAAATTCCAGTTGAAATTTTTTCAAAGTCCCTTAAAAATTTTCCAATTTTTGTCCCAATTCTTCCCATTCCCATTGAAACTTTTCAAATCCCTCTCAAAATTGTTGAAATTCTCTTGAAGCTTTTAAAATTCTCTCTAGAATTTTCAAAATCCATGGCCACATGTTTACAATTTCACGTCAAAAAATGGCTAAAATTCCAGTTGAAATTTTTTCAAAGTCCCTTAAAAATTTTCCAATTTTTGTCCCAATTCTTCCCATTCCCATTGAAACTTTTCAAATCCCTCTCAAAATTGTTGAAATTCTGTTGAAGCTTTTAAAATTCTCTCTAGAATTTTCAAAATCCATGGCCACATGTTTACAATTTCACATAAAAAAATGGCTAAAATTCCAGTTGAAATTTTTTCAAAGTCCCTTAAAAATTTTCCAATTTTTGTCCCAATTCTTCCCATTCCCATGGAAACTTTTCAAATCCCTCTCAAAATTGTTGAAATTCTCTTGAAGCTTTTAAAATTCTCTCTAGAATTTTCAAAATCCATGGCCACATGTTTACAATTTCACGTAACAAAATGGCTAAAATTCCAGTTGAAATTTTTTCAAAGTCCCTTAAAAATTTTCCAATTTTTGTCCCAATTCTTCCCATTCCCATTGAAACTTTTCAAATCCCTCTCAAAATTGTTGAAATTCTGTTGAAGCTTTTAAAATTCTCTCTAGAATTTTCAAAATCCATGGCCACATGTTTACAATTTCACGTAACAAAATGGCTAAAATTCCAGTTGAAATTTTTTCAAAGTCCCTTAAAAATTTTCCAATTTTTGTCCCAATTCTTCCCATTCCCATGGAAACTTTTCAAATCCCTCTCAAAAGTGTTGAAATTCTGTTGAAGCTTTTAAAATTCTCTCTAGAATTTTCAAAATCCATGTCCACATGTTTACAATTTCACGTAAAAAAATGGCTAAAATTCCAGTTGAAATTTTTTCAAAGTCCCTTAAAAATTTTCCAATTTTTGTCCCAATTCTTCCCATTCCCATGGAAACTTTTCAAATCCCTCTCAAAATTGTTGAAATTCTGTTGAAGCTTTTAAAATTCTCTCTAGAATTTTCAAAATCCATGGCCACATGTTTACAATTTCACGTAAAAAAATGGCTAAAATTCCAGTTGAAATTTTTTCAAAGTCCCTTAAAAATTTTCCAATTTTTGTCCCAATTCTTCCCATTCCCATGGAAACTTTTCAAATCCCTCTCAAAATTGTTGAAATTCTCTTGAAGCTTTTAAAATTCTCTCTAGAATTTTCAAAATCCATGGCCACATGTTTACAATTTCACGTCAAAAAATGGCTAAAATTCCAGTTGAAATTTTTTCAAAGTCCCTTAAAAATTTTCCAATTTTTGTCCCAATTCTTCCCATTCCCATTGAAACTTTTCAAATCCCTCTCAAAATTGTTGAAATTCTCTTGAAGCTTTTAAAATTCTCTCTAGAATTTTCAAAATCCATGTCCACATGTTTACAATTTCACGTAACAAAATGGCTAAAATTCCAGTTGAAATTTTTTCAAAGTCCCTTAAAAATTTTCCAATTTTTGTCCCAATTCTTCCCATTCCCATTGAAACTTTTCAAATCCCTCTCAAAATTGTTGAAATTCTCTTGAAGCTTTTAAAATTCTCTCTAGAATTTTCAAAATCCATGGCCACATGTTTACAATTTCACGTCAAAAAATGGCTAAAATTCCAGTTGAAATTTTTTCAAAGTCCCTTAAAAATTTTCCAATTTTTGTCCCAATTCTTCCCATTCCCATTGAAACTTTTCAAATCCCTCTCAAAATTGTTGAAATTCTGTTGAAGCTTTTAAAATTCTCTCTAGAATTTTCAAAATCCATGGCCACATGTTTACAATTTCACATAAAAAAATGGCTAAAATTCCAGTTGAAATTTTTTCAAAGTCCCTTAAAAATTTTCCAATTTTTGTCCCAATTCTTCCCATTCCCATGGAAACTTTTCAAATCCCTCTCAAAATTGTTGAAATTCTCTTGAAGCTTTTAAAATTCTCTCTAGAATTTTCAAAATCCATGGCCACATGTTTACAATTTCACGTAACAAAATGGCTAAAATTCCAGTTGAAATTTTTTCAAAGTCCCTTAAAAATTTTCCAATTTTTGTCCCAATTCTTCCCATTCCCATTGAAACTTTTCAAATCCCTCTCAAAATTGTTGAAATTCTGTTGAAGCTTTTAAAATTCTCTCTAGAATTTTCAAAATCCATGGCCACATGTTTACAATTTCACGTAACAAAATGGCTAAAATTCCAGTTGAAATTTTTTCAAAGTCCCTTAAAAATTTTCCAATTTTTGTCCCAATTCTTCCCATTCCCATGGAAACTTTTCAAATCCCTCTCAAAAGTGTTGAAATTCTGTTGAAGCTTTTAAAATTCTCTCTAGAATTTTCAAAATCCATGTCCACATGTTTACAATTTCACGTAAAAAAATGGCTAAAATTCCAGTTGAAATTTTTTCAAAGTCCCTTAAAAATTTTCCAATTTTTGTCCCAATTCTTCCCATTCCCATTGAAACTTTTCAAATCCCTCTCAAAATTGTTGAAATTCTCTTGAAGCTTTTAAAATTCTCTCTAGAATTTTCAAAATCCATGGCCACATGTTTACAATTTCACGTAAAAAAATGGCTAAAATTCCAGTTGAAATTTTTTCAAAGTCCCTTAAAAATTTTCCAATTTTTGTCCCAATTCTTCCCATTCCCATTGAAACTTTTCAAATCCCTCTCAAAATTGTTGAAATTCTCTTGAAGCTTTTAAAATTCTCTCTAGAATTTTCAAAATCCACTTCAACATGTTCACAATTTCACGTAACAAAATGGCTAAAATTCCAGTTGAAATTTTTTCCAAGTCCCTTAAAAATTTTCCAATTTTTGTCCCAATTCTTCCCATTCCCATTGAAACTTTTCAAATCCCTCTCAAAATTGTTGAAATTCTGTTGAAGCTTTTAAAATTCTCTCTAGAATTTTCAAAATCCATGGCCACATGTTTACAATTTCACGTCAAAAAATGGCTAAAATTCCAGTTGAAATTTTTTCAAAGTCCCTTAAAAATTTTCCAATTTTTGTCCCAATTCTTCCCATTCCCATTGAAACTTTTCAAATCCCTCTCAAAATTGTTGAAATTCTGTTGAAGCTTTTAAAATTCTCTCTAGAATTTTCAAAATCCAGTTCAACATGTTCACAATTTCACGTAACAAAATGGCTAAAATTCCAGTTGAAATTTTTTCAAAGTCCCTTAAAAATTTTCCAATTTTTGTCCCAATTCTTCCCATTCCCATTGAAACTTTTCAAATCCCTCTCAAAATTGTTGAAATTCTGTTGAAGCTTTTAAAATTCTCTCTAGAATTTTCAAAATCCATGGCCACATGTTCACAATTTCATGTAAAAAAATTGCTAAAATTCCAGTTGAAATTTTTTCAAAGTCCCTGAAAAATTTTCCAATTTTTGTCCCAATTCTTCCCATTCCCATGGAAACTTTTCAAATCCCTCTCAAAATTGTTGAAATTCTCTTGAAGCTTTTAAAATTCTCTCTAGAATTTTCAAAATCCATGGCCACATGTTTACAATTTCACGTCAAAAAATGGCTAAAATTCCAGTTGAAATTTTTTCAAAGTCCCTTAAAAATTTTCCAATTTTTGTCCCAATTCTTCCCATTCCCATTGAAACTTTTCAAATCCCTCTCAAAATTGTTGAAATTCTCTTGAAGCTTTTAAAATTCTCTCTAGAATTTTCAAAATCCATGTCCACATGTTTACAATTTCACGTCAAAAAATGGCTAAAATTCCAGTTGAAATTTTTTCAAAGTCCCTTAAAAGTTTTCCAATTTTTGTCCCAATTCTTCCCATTCCCATTGAAACTTTTCAAATCCCTCTCAAAATTGTTGAAATTCTGTTGAAGCTTTTAAAATTCTCTCTAGAATTTTCAAAATCCATGTCCACATGTTTACAATTTCACGTAACAAAATGGCTAAAATTCCAGTTGAAATTTTTTCAAAGTCCCTTAAAAATTTTCCAATTTTTGTCCCAATTCTTCCCATTCCCATTGAAACTTTTCAAATCCCTCTCAAAATTGTTGAAATTCTGTTGAAGCTTTTAAAATTCTCTCTAGAATTTTCAAAATCCATGGCCACATGTTTACAATTTCACGTCAAAAAATGGCTAAAATTCCAGTTGAAATTTTTTCAAAGTCCCTTAAAAATTTTCCAATTTTTGTCCCAATTCTTCCCATTCCCATTGAAACTTTTCAAATCCCTCTCAAAATTGTTGAAATTCTGTTGAAGCTTTTAAAATTCTCTCTAGAATTTTCAAAATCCATGGCCACATGTTTACAATTTCACATAAAAAAATGGCTAAAATTCCAGTTGAAATTTTTTCAAAGTCCCTTAAAAATTTTCCAATTTTTGTCCCAATTCTTCCCATTCCCATGGAAACTTTTCAAATCCCTCTCAAAAGTGTTGAAATTCTGTTGAAGCTTTTAAAATTCTCTCTAGAATTTTCAAAATCCATGTCCACATGTTTACAATTTCACGTAAAAAAATGGCTAAAATTCCAGTTGAAATTTTTTCCAAGTCCCTTAAAAATTTTCCAATTTTTGTCCCAATTCTTCCCATTCCCATTGAAACTTTTCAAATCCCTCTCAAAATTGTTGAAATTCTGTTGAAGCTTTTAAAATTCTCTCTAGAATTTTCAAAATCCACTTCAACATGTTCACAATTTCACGTAACAAAATGGCTAAAATTCCAGTTGAAATTTTTTCAAAGTCCCTTAAAAATTTTCCAATTTTTGTCCCAATTCTTCCCATTCCCATTGAAACTTTTCAAATCCCTCTCAAAATTGTTGAAATTCTCTTGAAGCTTTTAAAATTCTCTCTAGAATTTTCAAAATCCATGGCCACATGTTTACAATTTCACGTCAAAAAATGGCTAAAATTCCAGTTGAAATTTTTTCAAAGTCCCTTAAAAATTTTCCAATTTTTGTCCCAATTCTTCCCATTCCCATTGAAACTTTTCAAATCCCTCTCAAAATTGTTGAAATTCTGTTGAAGCTTTTAAAATTCTCTCTAGAATTTTCAAAATCCATGGCCACATGTTTACAATTTCACATCAAAAAATGGCTAAAATTCCAGTTGAAATTTTTTCTAAGTCCCTTAAAAATTTTCCAATTTTTGTCCCAATTCTTCCCATTCCCATTGAAACTTTTCAAATCCCTCTCAAAATTGTTGAAATTCTCTTGAAGCTTTTAAAATTCTCTCTAGAATTTTCAAAATCCACTTCAACATGTTCACAATTTCACGTAAAAAAATGGCTAAAATTCCAGTTGAAATTTTTTCAAAGTCCCTTAAAAATTTTCCAATTTTTGTCCCAATTCTTCCCATTCCCATTGAAACTTTTCAAATCCCTCTCAAAATTGTTGAAATTCTGTTGAAGCTTTTAAAATTCTCTCTAGAATTTTCAAAATCCATGTCCACATGTTTACAATTTCACATAAAAAAATGGCTAAAATTCCAGTTGAAATTTTTTCAAAGTCCCTTAAAAATTTTCCAATTTTTGTCCCAATTCTTCCCATTCCCATTGAAACTTTTCAAATCCCTCTCAAAATTGTTGAAATTCTGTTAAAGCTTTTAAAATTCTCTCTAGAATTTTCAAAATCCATGTCCACATGTTTACAATTTCACGTAAAAAAAATGCTAAAATTCCAGTTGAAATTTTTTCAAAGTCCCTTAAAAATTTTCCAATTTTTGTCCCAATTCTTCCCATTCCCATTGAAACTTTTCAAATCCCTCTCAAAATTGTTGAAATTCTGTTAAAGCTTTTAAAATTCTCTCTAGAATTTTCAAAATCCATGTCCACATGTTTACAATTTCACGTAAAAAAAATGCTAAAATTCCAGTTGAAATTTTTTCAAAGTCCCTTAAAAATTTTCCAATTTTTGTCCCAATTCTTCCCATTCCCATTGAAACTTTTCAAATCCCTCTCAAAATTGTTGAAATTCTGTTGAAGCTTTTAAAATTCTCTCTAGAATTTTCAAAATCCACTTCAACATGTTCACAATTTCACGTAACAAAATGGCTAAAATTCCAGTTGAAATTTTTTCAAAGTCCCTTAAAAATTTTCCAATTTTTGTCCCAATTCTTCCCATTCCCATTGAAACTTTTCAAATCCCTCTCAAAATTGTTGAAATTCTCTTGAAGCTTTTAAAATTCTCTCTAGAATTTTCAAAATCCATGGCCACATGTTTACAATTTCACGTAAAAAAATGGCTAAAATTCCAGTTGAAATTTTTTCAAAGTCCCTTAAAAATTTTCCAATTTTTGTCCCAATTCTTCCCATTCCCATTGAAACTTTTCAAATCCCTCTCAAAATTGTTGAAATTCTCTTGAAGCTTTTAAAATTCTCTCTAGAATTTTCAAAATCCATGGCCACATGTTTACAATTTCACGTAAAAAAATGGCTAAAATTCCAGTTGAAATTTTTTCTAAGTCCCTTAAAAATTTTCCAATTTTTGTCCCAATTCTTCCCATTCCCATTGAAACTTTTCAAATCCCTCTCAAAATTGTTGAAATTCTCTTGAAGCTTTTAAAATTCTCTCTAGAATTTTCAAAATCCACTTCAACATGTTCACAATTTCACGTAAAAAAATGGCTAAAATTCCAGTTGAAATTTTTTCAAAGTCCCTTAAAAATTTTCCAATTTTTGTCCCAATTCTTCCCATTCCCATTGAAACTTTTCAAATCCCTCTCAAAATTGTTGAAATTCTGTTGAAGCTTTTAAAATTCTCTCTAGAATTTTCAAAATCCATGTCCACATGTTTACAATTTCACATAAAAAAATGGCTAAAATTCCAGTTGAAATTTTTTCAAAGTCCCTTAAAAATTTTCCAATTTTTGTCCCAATTCTTCCCACTCCCATTGAAACTTTTCAAATCCCTCTCAAAATTGTTGAAATTCTGTTAAAGCTTTTAAAATTCTCTCTAGAATTTTCAAAATCCATGTCCACATGTTTACAATTTCACGTAAAAAAAATGCTAAAATTCCAGTTGAAATTTTTTCAAAGTCCCTTAAAAATTTTCCAATTTTTGTCCCAATTCTTCCCATTCCCATTGAAACTTTTCAAATCCCTCTCAAAATTGTTGAAATTCTCTTGAAGCTTTTAAAATTCTCTCTAGAATTTTCAAAATCCATGGCCACATGTTCACAATTTCATGTAAAAAAAATGCTAAAATTCCAGTTGAAATTTTTTCAAAGTCCCTTAAAAATTTTCCAATTTTTGTCCCAATTCTTCCCATTCCCATGGAAACTTTTCAAATCCCTCTCAAAATTGTTGAAATTCTCTTGAAGCTTTTAAAATTCTCTCTAGAATTTTCAAAATCCATGGCCACATGTTTACAATTTCACGTCAAAAAATGGCTAAAATTCCAGTTGAAATTTTTTCAAAGTCCCTTAAAAATTTTCCAATTTTTGTCCCAATTCTTCCCATTCCCATTGAAACTTTTCAAATCCCTCTCAAAATTGTTGAAATTCTCTTGAAGCTTTTAAAATTCTCTCTAGAATTTTCAAAATCCATGTCCACATGTTTACAATTTCACGTAAAAAAATTGCTAAAATTCCAGTTGAAATTTTTTCAAAGTCCCTTAAAAGTTTTCCAATTTTTGTCCCAATTCTTCCCATTCCCATTGAAACTTTTCAAATCCCTCTCAAAATTGTTGAAATTCTGTTGAAGCTTTTAAAATTCTCTCTAGAATTTTCAAAATCCATGTCCACATGTTTACAATTTCACGTAACAAAATGGCTAAAATTCCAGTTGAAATTTTTTCAAAGTCCCTTAAAAATTTTCCAATTTTTGTCCCAATTCTTCCCATTCCCATTGAAACTTTTCAAATCCCTCTCAAAAGTGTTGAAATTCTGTTGAAGCTTTTAAAATTCTCTCTAGAATTTTCAAAATCCATGTCCACATGTTTACAATTTCACGTCAAAAAATGGCTAAAATTCCAGTTGAAATTTTTTCAAAGTCCCTTAAAAATTTTCCAATTTTTGTCCCAATTCTTCCCATTCCCATTGAAACTTTTCAAATCCCTCTCAAAATCGTTGAAATTCTGTTGAAGCTTTTAAAATTCTCTCTAGAATTTTCAAAATCCATGGCCACATGTTTACAATTTCACATAAAAAAATGGCTAAAATTCCAGTTGAAATTTTTTCAAAGTCCCTTAAAAATTTTCCAATTTTTGTCCCAATTCTTCCCATTCCCATTGAAACTTTTCAAATCCCTCTCAAAATTGTTGAAATTCTCTTGAAGCTTTTAAAATTCTCTCTAGAATTTTCAAAATCCATGTCCACATGTTCACAATTTCACGTCAAAAAATGGCTAAAATTCCAGTTGAAATTTTTTCAAAGTCCCTTAAAAATTTTCCAATTTTTGTCCCAATTCTTCCCATTCCCATTGAAACTTTTCAAATCCCTCTCAAAATTGTTGAAATTCTCTTGAAGCTTTTAAAATTCTCTCTAGAATTTTCAAAATCCATGGCCACATGTTTACAATTTCACGTAACAAAATGGCTAAAATTCCAGTTGAAATTTTTTCAACGTCCCTTAACAATTTTCCAATTTTTGTCCCAATTCTTCCCATTCCCATTGAAACTTTTCAAATCCCTCTCAAAATTGTTGAAATTCTGTTGAAGCTTTTAAAATTCTCTCTAGAATTTTCAAAATCCATGTCCACATGTTTACAATTTCACGTAACAAAATGGCTAAAATTCCAGTTGAAATTTTTTCAACGTCCCTTAACAATTTTCCAATTTTTGTCCCAATTCTTCCCATTCCCATTGAAACTTTTCAAATCCCTCTCAAAATTGTTGAAATTCTGTTGAAGCTTTTAAAATTCTCTCTAGAATTTTCAAAATCCATGTCCACATGTTTACAATTTCACGTAACAAAATGGCTAAAATTCCAGTTGAAATTTTTTCAAAGTCCCTTAAAAATTTTCCAATTTTTGTCCCAATTCTTCCCATTCCCATTGAAACTTTTCAAATCCCTCTCAAAATTGTTGAAATTCTCTTGAAGCTTTTAAAATTCTCTCTAGAATTTTCAAAATCCATGTCCACATGTTTACAATTTCACGTCAAAAAATGGCTAAAATTCCAGTTGAAATTTTTTCAAAGTCCCTGAAAAATTTTCCAATTTTTGTCCCAATTCTTCCCATTCCCATTGAAACTTTTCAAATCCCTCTCAAAATTGTTGAAATTCTGTTGAAGCTTTTAAAATTCTCTCTAGAATTTTCAAAATCCATGTCCACATGTTTACAATTTCACGTCAAAAAATGGCTAAAATTCCAGTTGAAATTTTTTCAAAGTCCCTTAACAATTTTCCAATTTTTGTCCCAATTCTTCCCATTCCCATTGAAACTTTTCAAATCCCTCTCAAAATTGTTGAAATTCTGTTGAAGCTTTTAAAATTCTCTCTAGAATTTTCAAAATCCATGTCCACATGTTTACAATTTCACGTAACAAAATGGCTAAAATTCCAGTTGAAATTTTTTCAAAGTCCCTTAAAAATTTTCCAATTTTTGTCCCAATTCTTCCCATTCCCATTGAAACTTTTCAAATCCCTCTCAAAATTGTTGAAATTCTCTTGAAGCTTTTAAAATTCTCTCTAGAATTTTCAAAATCCATGGCCACATGTTCACAATTTCACGTAAAAAAATTGCTAAAATTCCAGTTGAAATTTTTTCAAAGTCCCTTAAAAATTTTCCAATTTTTGTCCCAATTCTTCCCATTCCCATGGAAACTTTTCAAATCCCTCTCAAAAGTGTTGAAATTCTGTTGAAGCTTTTAAAATTCTCTCTAGAATTTTCAAAATCCATGTCCACATGTTTACAATTTCACGTAACAAAATGGCTAAAATTCCAGTTGAAATTTTTTCAAAGTCCCTTAAAAATTTTCCAATTTTTGTCCCAATTCTTCCCATTCCCATTGAAACTTTTCAAATCCCTCTCAAAATTGTTGAAATTCTCTTGAAGCTTTTAAAATTCTCTCTAGAATTTTCAAAATCCATGGCCACATGTTTACAATTTCACGTAACAAAATGGCTAAAATTCCAGTTGAAATTTTTTCAAAGTCCCTTAAAAATTTTCCAATTTTTGTCCCAATTCTTCCCATTCCCATTGAAACTTTTCAAATCCCTCTCAAAATTGTTGAAATTCTCTTGAAGCTTTTAAAATTCTCTCTAGAATTTTCAAAATCCATGGCCACATGTTCACAATTTCACGTAACAAAATGGCTAAAATTCCAGTTGAAATTTTTTCAAAGTCCCTTAAAAATTTTCCAATTTTTGTCCCAATTCTTCCCATTCCCATTGAAACTTTTCAAATCCCTCTCAAAATTGTTGAAATTCTCTTGAAGCTTTTAAAATTCTCTCTAGAATTTTCAAAATCCATGGCCACATGTTTACAATTTCACGTAAAAAAATGGCTAAAATTCCAGTTGAAATTTTTTCAAAGTCCCTTAAAAATTTTCCAATTTTTGTCCCAATTCTTCCCATTCCCATTGAAACTTTTCAAATCCCTCTCAAAATTGTTGAAATTCTGTTGAAGCTTTTAAAATTCTCTCTAGAATTTTCAAAATCCATGGCCACATGTTTACAATTTCACGTAAAAAAATGGCTAAAATTCCAGTTGAAATTTTTTCTAAGTCCCTTAAAAATTTTCCAATTTTTGTCCCAATTCTTCCCATTCCCATTGAAACTTTTCAAATCCCTCTCAAAATTGTTGAAATTCTCTTGAAGCTTTAAAAATTCTCTCTAGAATTTTCAAAATCCATGTCCACATGTTCACAATTTCACGTAAAAAAATGGCTAAAATTCCAGTTGAAATTTTTTCAAAGTCCCTTAAAAATTTTCCAATTTTTGTCCCAATTCTTCCCATTCCCATTGAAACTTTTCAAATCCCTCTCAAAATTGTTGAAATTCTCTTGAAGCTTTTAAAATTCTCTCTAGAATTTTCAAAATCCATGGCCACATGTTTACAATTTCACGTAACAAAATGGCTAAAATTCCAGTTGAAATTTTTTCAAAGTCCCTTAAAAATTTTCCAATTTTTGTCCCAATTCTTCCCATTCCCATTGAAACTTTTCAAATCCCTCTCAAAATTGTTGAAATTCTCTTGAAGCTTTTAAAATTCTCTCTAGAATTTTCAAAATCCATGGCCACATGTTCACAATTTCACGTAACAAAATGGCTAAAATTCCAGTTGAAATTTTTTCAAAGTCCCTTAAAAATTTTCCAATTTTTGTCCCAATTCTTCCCATTCCCATTGAAACTTTTCAAATCCCTCTCAAAATTGTTGAAATTCTCTTGAAGCTTTTAAAATTCTCTCTAGAATTTTCAAAATCCATGGCCACATGTTTACAATTTCACGTAAAAAAATGGCTAAAATTCCAGTTGAAATTTTTTCAAAGTCCCTTAAAAATTTTCCAATTTTTGTCCCAATTCTTCCCATTCCCATTGAAACTTTTCAAATCCCTCTCAAAATTGTTGAAATTCTGTTGAAGCTTTTAAAATTCTCTCTAGAATTTTCAAAATCCATGGCCACATGTTTACAATTTCACGTAAAAAAATGGCTAAAATTCCAGTTGAAATTTTTTCAAAGTCCCTGAAAAATTTTCCAATTTTTGTCCCAATTCTTCCCATTCCCATTGAAACTTTTCAAATCCCTCTCAAAATTGTTGAAATTCTCTTGAAGCTTTTAAAATTCTCTCTAGAATTTTCAAAATCCATGTCCACATGTTTACAATTTCACGTAAAAAAAATGCTAAAATTCCAGTTGAAATTTTTTCAAAGTCCCTTAAAAATTTTCCAATTTTTGTCCCAATTCTTCCCATTCCCATTGAAACTTTTCAAATCCCTCTCAAAATTGTTGAAATTCTGTTGAAGCTTTTAAAATTCTCTCTAGAATTTTCAAAATCCATGGCCACATGTTCACAATTTCATGTAAAAAAATTGCTAAAATTCCAGTTGAAATTTTTTCAAAGTCCCTTAAAAATTTTCCAATTTTTGTCCCAATTCTTCCCATTCCCATGGAAACTTTTCAAATCCCTCTCAAAATTGTTGAAATTCTCTTGAAGCTTTTAAAATTCTCTCTAGAATTTTCAAAATCCATGGCCACATGTTTACAATTTCACGTAAAAAAATGGCTAAAATTCCAGTTGAAATTTTTTCAAAGTCCCTTAAAAATTTTCCAATTTTTGTCCCAATTCTTCCCATTCCCATTGAAACTTTTCAAATCCCTCTCAAAATTGTTGAAATTCTGTTGAAGCTTTTAAAATTCTCTCTAGAATTTTCAAAATCCATGGCCACATGTTTACAATTTCACGTAAAAAAATGGCTAAAATTCCAGTTGAAATTTTTTCAAAGTCCCTTAAAAATTTTCCAATTTTTGTCCCAATTCTTCCCATTCCCATGGAAACTTTTCAAATCCCTCTCAAAATTGTTGAAATTCTCTTGAAGCTTTTAAAATTCTCTCTAGAATTTTCAAAATCCATGGCCACATGTTTACAATTTCACGTCAAAAAATGGCTAAAATTCCAGTTGAAATTTTTTCAAAGTCCCTTAAAAATTTTCCAATTTTTGTCCCAATTCTTCCCATTCCCATTGAAACTTTTCAAATCCCTCTCAAAATTGTTGAAATTCTCTTGAAGCTTTTAAAATTCTCTCTAGAATTTTCAAAATCCATGTCCACATGTTTACAATTTCACGTAAAAAAATTGCTAAAATTCCAGTTGAAATTTTTTCAAAGTCCCTTAAAAGTTTTCCAATTTTTGTCCCAATTCTTCCCATTCCCATTGAAACTTTTCAAATCCCTCTCAAAATTGTTGAAATTCTGTTGAAGCTTTTAAAATTCTCTCTAGAATTTTCAAAATCCATGTCCACATGTTTACAATTTCACGTAACAAAATGGCTAAAATTCCAGTTGAAATTTTTTCAAAGTCCCTTAAAAATTTTCCAATTTTTGTCCCAATTCTTCCCATTCCCATTGAAACTTTTCAAATCCCTCTCAAAAGTGTTGAAATTCTGTTGAAGCTTTTAAAATTCTCTCTAGAATTTTCAAAATCCATGTCCACATGTTTACAATTTCACGTCAAAAAATGGCTAAAATTCCAGTTGAAATTTTTTCAAAGTCCCTTAAAAATTTTCCAATTTTTGTCCCAATTCTTCCCATTCCCATTGAAACTTTTCAAATCCCTCTCAAAATCGTTGAAATTCTGTTGAAGCTTTTAAAATTCTCTCTAGAATTTTCAAAATCCATGGCCACATGTTTACAATTTCACATAAAAAAATGGCTAAAATTCCAGTTGAAATTTTTTCAAAGTCCCTTAAAAATTTTCCAATTTTTGTCCCAATTCTTCCCATTCCCATTGAAACTTTTCAAATCCCTCTCAAAATTGTTGAAATTCTCTTGAAGCTTTTAAAATTCTCTCTAGAATTTTCAAAATCCATGTCCACATGTTCACAATTTCACGTCAAAAAATGGCTAAAATTCCAGTTGAAATTTTTTCAAAGTCCCTTAAAAATTTTCCAATTTTTGTCCCAATTCTTCCCATTCCCATTGAAACTTTTCAAATCCCTCTCAAAATTGTTGAAATTCTCTTGAAGCTTTTAAAATTCTCTCTAGAATTTTCAAAATCCATGGCCACATGTTTACAATTTCACGTAACAAAATGGCTAAAATTCCAGTTGAAATTTTTTCAACGTCCCTTAACAATTTTCCAATTTTTGTCCCAATTCTTCCCATTCCCATTGAAACTTTTCAAATCCCTCTCAAAATTGTTGAAATTCTGTTGAAGCTTTTAAAATTCTCTCTAGAATTTTCAAAATCCATGTCCACATGTTTACAATTTCACGTAACAAAATGGCTAAAATTCCAGTTGAAATTTTTTCAACGTCCCTTAACAATTTTCCAATTTTTGTCCCAATTCTTCCCATTCCCATTGAAACTTTTCAAATCCCTCTCAAAATTGTTGAAATTCTGTTGAAGCTTTTAAAATTCTCTCTAGAATTTTCAAAATCCATGTCCACATGTTTACAATTTCACGTAACAAAATGGCTAAAATTCCAGTTGAAATTTTTTCAAAGTCCCTTAAAAATTTTCCAATTTTTGTCCCAATTCTTCCCATTCCCATTGAAACTTTTCAAATCCCTCTCAAAATTGTTGAAATTCTCTTGAAGCTTTTAAAATTCTCTCTAGAATTTTCAAAATCCATGTCCACATGTTTACAATTTCACGTCAAAAAATGGCTAAAATTCCAGTTGAAATTTTTTCAAAGTCCCTGAAAAATTTTCCAATTTTTGTCCCAATTCTTCCCATTCCCATTGAAACTTTTCAAATCCCTCTCAAAATTGTTGAAATTCTGTTGAAGCTTTTTAAAATTCTCTCTAGAATTTTCAAAATCCATGTCCACATGTTTACAATTTCACGTCAAAAAATGGCTAAAATTCCAGTTGAAATTTTTTCAAAGTCCCTTAACAATTTTCCAATTTTTGTCCCAATTCTTCCCATTCCCATTGAAACTTTTCAAATCCCTCTCAAAATTGTTGAAATTCTGTTGAAGCTTTTAAAATTCTCTCTAGAATTTTCAAAATCCATGTCCACATGTTTACAATTTCACGTAACAAAATGGCTAAAATTCCAGTTGAAATTTTTTCAAAGTCCCTTAAAAATTTTCCAATTTTTGTCCCAATTCTTCCCATTCCCATTGAAACTTTTCAAATCCCTCTCAAAATTGTTGAAATTCTCTTGAAGCTTTTAAAATTCTCTCTAGAATTTTCAAAATCCATGGCCACATGTTCACAATTTCACGTAAAAAAATTGCTAAAATTCCAGTTGAAATTTTTTCAAAGTCCCTTAAAAATTTTCCAATTTTTGTCCCAATTCTTCCCATTCCCATGGAAACTTTTCAAATCCCTCTCAAAAGTGTTGAAATTCTGTTGAAGCTTTTAAAATTCTCTCTAGAATTTTCAAAATCCATGTCCACATGTTTACAATTTCACGTAACAAAATGGCTAAAATTCCAGTTGAAATTTTTTCAAAGTCCCTTAAAAATTTTCCAATTTTTGTCCCAATTCTTCCCATTCCCATTGAAACTTTTCAAATCCCTCTCAAAATTGTTGAAATTCTCTTGAAGCTTTTAAAATTCTCTCTAGAATTTTCAAAATCCATGGCCACATGTTTACAATTTCACGTAACAAAATGGCTAAAATTCCAGTTGAAATTTTTTCAAAGTCCCTTAAAAATTTTCCAATTTTTGTCCCAATTCTTCCCATTCCCATTGAAACTTTTCAAATCCCTCTCAAAATTGTTGAAATTCTCTTGAAGCTTTTAAAATTCTCTCTAGAATTTTCAAAATCCATGGCCACATGTTCACAATTTCACGTAACAAAATGGCTAAAATTCCAGTTGAAATTTTTTCAAAGTCCCTTAAAAATTTTCCAATTTTTGTCCCAATTCTTCCCATTCCCATTGAAACTTTTCAAATCCCTCTCAAAATTGTTGAAATTCTCTTGAAGCTTTTAAAATTCTCTCTAGAATTTTCAAAATCCATGGCCACATGTTTACAATTTCACGTAAAAAAATGGCTAAAATTCCAGTTGAAATTTTTTCAAAGTCCCTTAAAAATTTTCCAATTTTTGTCCCAATTCTTCCCATTCCCATTGAAACTTTTCAAATCCCTCTCAAAATTGTTGAAATTCTGTTGAAGCTTTTAAAATTCTCTCTAGAATTTTCAAAATCCATGGCCACATGTTTACAATTTCACGTAAAAAAATGGCTAAAATTCCAGTTGAAATTTTTTCTAAGTCCCTTAAAAATTTTCCAATTTTTGTCCCAATTCTTCCCATTCCCATTGAAACTTTTCAAATCCCTCTCAAAATTGTTGAAATTCTCTTGAAGCTTTAAAAATTCTCTCTAGAATTTTCAAAATCCATGTCCACATGTTCACAATTTCACGTAAAAAAATGGCTAAAATTCCAGTTGAAATTTTTTCAAAGTCCCTTAAAAATTTTCCAATTTTTGTCCCAATTCTTCCCATTCCCATTGAAACTTTTCAAATCCCTCTCAAAATTGTTGAAATTCTCTTGAAGCTTTTAAAATTCTCTCTAGAATTTTCAAAATCCATGGCCACATGTTTACAATTTCACGTAACAAAATGGCTAAAATTCCAGTTGAAATTTTTTCAAAGTCCCTTAAAAATTTTCCAATTTTTGTCCCAATTCTTCCCATTCCCATTGAAACTTTTCAAATCCCTCTCAAAATTGTTGAAATTCTCTTGAAGCTTTTAAAATTCTCTCTAGAATTTTCAAAATCCATGGCCACATGTTCACAATTTCACGTAACAAAATGGCTAAAATTCCAGTTGAAATTTTTTCAAAGTCCCTTAAAAATTTTCCAATTTTTGTCCCAATTCTTCCCATTCCCATTGAAACTTTTCAAATCCCTCTCAAAATTGTTGAAATTCTCTTGAAGCTTTTAAAATTCTCTCTAGAATTTTCAAAATCCATGGCCACATGTTTACAATTTCACGTAAAAAAATGGCTAAAATTCCAGTTGAAATTTTTTCAAAGTCCCTGAAAAATTTTCCAATTTTTGTCCCAATTCTTCCCATTCCCATTGAAACTTTTCAAATCCCTCTCAAAATTGTTGAAATTCTCTTGAAGCTTTTAAAATTCTCTCTAGAATTTTCAAAATCCATGTCCACATGTTTACAATTTCACGTAAAAAAAATGCTAAAATTCCAGTTGAAATTTTTTCAAAGTCCCTTAAAAATTTTCCAATTTTTGTCCCAATTCTTCCCATTCCCATTGAAACTTTTCAAATCCCTCTCAAAATTGTTGAAATTCTGTTGAAGCTTTTAAAATTCTCTCTAGAATTTTCAAAATCCATGGCCACATGTTCACAATTTCATGTAAAAAAATTGCTAAAATTCCAGTTGAAATTTTTTCAAAGTCCCTTAAAAATTTTCCAATTTTTGTCCCAATTCTTCCCATTCCCATGGAAACTTTTCAAATCCCTCTCAAAATTGTTGAAATTCTCTTGAAGCTTTTAAAATTCTCTCTAGAATTTTCAAAATCCATGGCCACATGTTTACAATTTCACGTAAAAAAATGGCTAAAATTCCAGTTGAAATTTTTTCAAAGTCCCTTAAAAATTTTCCAATTTTTGTCCCAATTCTTCCCATTCCCATTGAAACTTTTCAAATCCCTCTCAAAATTGTTGAAATTCTGTTGAAGCTTTTAAAATTCTCTCTAGAATTTTCAAAATCCATGGCCACATGTTTACAATTTCACGTAAAAAAATGGCTAAAATTCCAGTTGAAATTTTTTCAAAGTCCCTTAAAAATTTTCCAATTTTTGTCCCAATTCTTCCCATTCCCATGGAAACTTTTCAAATCCCTCTCAAATTGTTGAAATTCTCTTGAAGCTTTTAAAATTCTCTCTAGAATTTTCAAAATCCATGGCCACATGTTTACAATTTCACGTCAAAAAATGGCTAAAATTCCAGTTGAAATTTTTTCAAAGTCCCTTAAAAATTTTCCAATTTTTGTCCCAATTCTTCCCATTCCCATTGAAACTTTTCAAATCCCTCTCAAAATTGTTGAAATTCTCTTGAAGCTTTTAAAATTCTCTCTAGAATTTTCAAAATCCATGTCCACATGTTTACAATTTCACGTCAAAAAATTGCTAAAATTCCAGTTGAAATTTTTTCAAAGTCCCTTAAAAGTTTTCCAATTTTTGTCCCAATTCTTCCCATTCCCATTGAAACTTTTCAAATCCCTCTCAAAATTGTTGAAATTCTGTTGAAGCTTTTAAAATTCTCTCTAGAATTTTCAAAATCCATGTCCACATGTTTACAATTTCACGTAACAAAATGGCTAAAATTCCAGTTGAAATTTTTTCAAAGTCCCTTAAAAATTTTCCAATTTTTGTCCCAATTCTTCCCATTCCCATTGAAACTTTTCAAATCCCTCTCAAAATTGTTGAAATTCTCTTGAAGCTTTTAAAATTCTCTCTAGAATTTTCAAAATCCATGTCCACATGTTTACAATTTCACGTCAAAAAATGGCTAAAATTCCAGTTGAAATTTTTTCAAAGTCCCTTAAAAATTTTCCAATTTTTGTCCCAATTCTTCCCATTCCCATTGAAACTTTTCAAATCCCTCTCAAAAGTGTTGAAATTCTGTTGAAGCTTTTAAAATTCTCTCTAGAATTTTCAAAATCCATGGCCACATGTTCACAATTTCATGTAAAAAAATTGCTAAAATTCCAGTTGAAATTTTTTCAAAGTCCCTTAAAAATTTTCCAATTTTTGTCCCAATTCTTCCCATTCCCATGGAAACTTTTCAAATCCCTCTCAAAATTGTTGAAATTCTGTTGAAGCTTTTAAAATTCTCTCTAGAATTTTCAAAATCCATGTCCACATGTTTACAATTTCACGTCAAAAAATGGCTAAAATTCCAGTTGAAATTTTTTCAAAGTCCCTTAAAAATTTTCCAATTTTTGTCCCAATTCTTCCCATTCCCATTGAAACTTTTCAAATCCCTCTCAAAATTGTTGAAATTCTCTTGAAGCTTTTAAAATTCTCTCTAGAATTTTCAAAATCCATGGCCACATGTTCACAATTTCACGTAAAAAAATGGCTAAAATTCCAGTTGAAATTTTTTCAAAGTCCCTTAAAAATTTTCCAATTTTTGTCCCAATTCTTCCCATTCCCATTGAAACTTTTCAAATCCCTCTCAAAATTGTTGAAATTCTGTTGAAGCTTTTAAAATTCTCTCTAGAATTTTCAAAATCCATGTCCACATGTTTACAATTTCACGTCAAAAAATGGCTAAAATTCCAGTTGAAATTTTTTCAAAGTCCCTTAAAAATTTTCCAATTTTTGTCCCAATTCTTCCCATTCCCATTGAAACTTTTCAAATCCCTCTCAAAATTGTTGAAATTCTCTTGAAGCTTTTAAAATTCTCTCTAGAATTTTCAAAATCCATGGCCACATGTTTACAATTTCACGTAAAAAAATGGCTAAAATTCCAGTTGAAATTTTTTCAAAGTCCCTTAAAAATTTTCCAATTTTTGTCCCAATTCTTCCCATTCCCATGGAAACTTTTCAAATCCCTCTCAAAATTGTTGAAATTCTCTTGAAGCTTTTAAAATTCTCTCTAGAATTTTCAAAATCCATGGCCACATGTTTACAATTTCACGTCAAAAAATGGCTAAAATTCCAGTTGAAATTTTTTCAAAGTCCCTTAAAAATTTTCCAATTTTTGTCCCAATTCTTCCCATTCCCATTGAAACTTTTCAAATCCCTCTCAAAATTGTTGAAATTCTCTTGAAGCTTTTAAAATTCTCTCTAGAATTTTCAAAATCCATGTCCACATGTTTACAATTTCACGTCAAAAAATTGCTAAAATTCCAGTTGAAATTTTTTCAAAGTCCCTTAAAAGTTTTCCAATTTTTGTCCCAATTCTTCCCATTCCCATTGAAACTTTTCAAATCCCTCTCAAAATTGTTGAAATTCTGTTGAAGCTTTTAAAATTCTCTCTAGAATTTTCAAAATCCATGTCCACATGTTTACAATTTCACGTAACAAAATGGCTAAAATTCCAGTTGAAATTTTTTCAAAGTCCCTTAAAAATTTTCCAATTTTTGTCCCAATTCTTCCCATTCCCATTGAAACTTTTCAAATCCCTCTCAAAATTGTTGAAATTCTGTTGAAGCTTTTAAAATTCTCTCTAGAATTTTCAAAATCCATGTCCACATGTTTACAATTTCACGTCAAAAAATGGCTAAAATTCCAGTTGAAATTTTTTCAAAGTCCCTTAAAAATTTTCCAATTTTTGTCCCAATTCTTCCCATTCCCATTGAAACTTTTCAAATCCCTCTCAAAATTGTTGAAATTCTGTTGAAGCTTTTAAAATTCTCTCTAGAATTTTCAAAATCCATGGCCACATGTTCACAATTTCATGTAAAAAAATTGCTAAAATTCCAGTTGAAATTTTTTCAAAGTCCCTTAAAAATTTTCCAATTTTTGTCCCAATTCTTCCCATTCCCATGGAAACTTTTCAAATCCCTCTCAAAATTGTTGAAATTCTCTTGAAGCTTTTAAAATTCTCTCTAGAATTTTCAAAATCCATGGCCACATGTTTACAATTTCACGTCAAAAAATGGCTAAAATTCCAGTTGAAATTTTTTCAAAGTCCCTTAAAAATTTTCCAATTTTTGTCCCAATTCTTCCCATTCCCATTGAAACTTTTCAAATCCCTCTCAAAATTGTTGAAATTCTGTTAAAGCTTTTAAAATTCTCTCTAGAATTTTCAAAATCCGTGGCCACATGTTTACAATTTCATGTAACAAAATGGCTAAAATTCCAGTTGAAATTTTTTCAAAGTCCCTTAAAAATTTTCCAATTTTTGTCCCAATTCTTCCCATTCCCATTGAAATTTTTCAAATCCCTCTCAAAATTGTTGAAATTCTGTTGAAGCTTTTAAAATTCTCTCTAGAATTTTCAAAATCCATGTCCACATGTTTACAATTTCACGTCAAAAAATGGCTAAAATTCCAGTTGAAATTTTTTCAAAGTCCCTTAAAAATTTTCCAATTTTTGTCCCAATTCTTCCCATTCCCATTGAAACTTTTCAAATCCCTCTCAAAATTGTTGAAATTCTCTTGAAGCTTTTAAAATTCTCTCTAGAATTTTCAAAATCCATGGCCACATGTTCACAATTTCATGTAAAAAAATTGCTAAAATTCCAGTTGAAATTTTTTCAAAGTCCCTTAAAAATTTTCCAATTTTTGTCCCAATTCTTCCCATTCCCATGGAAACTTTTCAAATCCCTCTCAAAATTGTTGAAATTCTCTTGAAGCTTTTAAAATTCTCTCTAGAATTTTCAAAATCCATGGCCACATGTTTACAATTTCACGTCAAAAAATGGCTAAAATTCCAGTTGAAATTTTTTCAAAGTCCCTTAAAAGTTTTCCAATTTTTGTCCCAATTCTTCCCATTCCCATTGAAACTTTTCAAATCCCTCTCAAAATTGTTGAAATTCTCTTGAAGCTTTTAAAATTCTCTCTAGAATTTTCAAAATCCGTGTCCACATGTTTACAATTTCACGTCAAAAAATTGCTAAAATTCCAGTTGAAATTTTTTCAAAGTCCCTTAAAAATTTTCCAATTTTTGTCCCAATTCTTCCCATTCCCATTGAAACTTTTCAAATCCCTCTCAAAATTGTTGAAATTCTGTTGAAGCTTTTAAAATTCTCTCTAGAATTTTCAAAATCCATGGCCACATATTTACAATTTCACATAAAAAAATGGCTAAAATTCCAGTTGAAATTTTTTCAAAGTCCCTTAAAAATTTTCCAATTTTTGTCCCAATTCTTCCCATTCCCATTGAAACTTTTCAAATCCCTCTCAAAATTGTTGAAATTCTGTTGAAGCTTTTAAAATTCTCTCTAGAATTTTCAAAATCCATGTCCACATGTTTACAATTTCACGTCAAAAAATGGCTAAAATTCCAGTTGAAATTTTTTCAAAGTCCCTTAAAAATTTTCCAATTTTTGTCCCAATTCTTCCCATTCCCATTGAAACTTTTCAAATCCCTCTCAAAATCGTTGAAATTCTCTTGAAGCTTTTAAAATTCTCTCTAGAATTTTCAAAATCCATGTCCACATGTTTACAATTTCATGTCAAAAAATGGCTAAAATTCCAGTTGAAATTTTTTCAAAGTCCCTTAAAAATTTTCCAATTTTTGTCCCAATTCTTCCCATTCCCATTGAAACTTTTCAAATCCCTCTCAAAATTGTTGAAATTCTCTTGAAGCTTTTAAAATTCTCTCTAGAATTTTCAAAATCCATGGCCACATGTTTACAATTTCACGTCAAAAAATGGCTAAAATTCCAGTTGAAATTTTTTCAAAGTCCCTTAAAAATTTTCCAATTTTTGTCCCAATTCTTCCCATTCCCATTGAAACTTTTCAAATCCCTCTCAAAATTGTTGAAATTCTGTTGAAGCTTTTAAAATTCTCTCTAGAATTTTCAAAATCCATGGCCACATGTTTACAATTTCATGTAAAAAAATGGCTAAAATTCCAGTTGAAATTTTTCAAAGTCCCTTTAAAATTTTCCAATTTTTGTCCCAATTCTTCCCATTCCCATTGAAACTTTTCAAATCCCTCTCAAAATTGTTGAAATTCTCTTGAAGCTTTTAAAATTCTCTCTAGAATTTTCAAAATCCATGTCCACATGTTTACAATTTCACGTCAAAAAATGGCTAAAATTCCAGTTGAAATTTTTTCAAAGTCCCTTAAAAATTTTCCAATTTTTGTCCCAATTCTTCCCATTCCCATTGAAACTTTTCAAATCCCTCTCAAAATTGTTGAAATTCTCTTGAAGCTTTTAAAATTCTCTCTAGAATTTTCAAAATCCATGGCCACATGTTTACAATTTCACGTAACAAAATGGCTAAAATTCCAGTTGAAATTTTTTCAAAGTCCCTTAAAAATTTTCCAATTTTTGTCCCAATTCTTCCCATTCCCATTGAAACTTTTCAAATCCCTTTCAAAATTGTTGAAATTCTGTTGAAGCTTTTAAAATTCTCTCTAGAATTTTCAAAATCCATGTCCACATGTTTACAATTTCACATAAAAAAATTGCTAAAATTCCAGTTGAAATTTTTTCAAAGTCCCTGAAAAATTTTCCAATTTTTGTCCCAATTCTTCCCATTCCCATTGAAACTTTTCAAATCCCTCTCAAAATTGTTGAAATTCTGTTGAAGCTTTTAAAATTCTCTCTAGAATTTTCAAAATCCATGGCCACATGTTTACAATTTCACGTAACAAAATGGCTAAAATTCCAGTTGAAATTTTTTCAAAGTCCCTTAAAAATTTTCCAATTTTTGTCCCAATTCTTCCCATTCCCATTGAAACTTTTCAAATCCCTCTCAAAATTTTTGAAATTCTGTTGAAGCTTTTAAAATTCTCTCTAGAATTTTCAAAATCCATGGCCACATGTTTACAATTTCACGTAACAAAATGGCTAAATTCCAGTTGAAATTTTTTCAAAGTCCCTTAAAAATTTTCCAATTTTTGTCCCAATTCTTCCCATTCCCATTGAAACTTTTCAAATCCCTCTCAAAATTGTTGAAATTCTCTTGAAGCTTTTAAAATTCTCTCTAGAATTTTCAAAATCCATGTCCACATGTTCACAATTTCACGTCAAAAATTGCTAAAATTCCAGTTGAAATTTTTTCAAAGTCCCTTAAAAATTTTCCAATTTTTGTCCCAATTCTTCCCATTCCCATTGAAACTTTTCAAATCCCTCTCAAAATTGTTGAAATTCTGTTGAAGCTTTTAAAATTCTCTCTAGAATTTTCAAAATCCATGTCCACATGTTTACAATTTCACGTAACAAAATGGCTAAAATTCCAGTTGAAATTTTTTCAAAGTCCCTTAAAAATTTTCCAATTTTTGTCCCAATTCTTCCCATTCCCATTGAAACTTTTCAAATCCCTCTCAAAATTGTTGAAATTCTCTTGAAGCTTTTAAAATTCTCTCTAGAATTTTCAAAATCCATGTCCACATGTTTACAATTTCACGTCAAAAAATGGCTAAAATTCCAGTTGAAATTTTTTCAAAGTCCCTTAAAAATTTTCCAATTTTTGTCCCAATTCTTCCCATTCCCATTGAAACTTTTCAAATCCCTCTCAAAATTGTTGAAATTCTGTTGAAGCTTTTAAAATTCTCTCTAGAATTTTCAAAATCCATGTCCACATGTTTACAATTTCACGTCAAAAAATGGCTAAAATTCCAGTTGAAATTTTTTCAAAGTCCCTTAAAAATTTTCCAATTTTTGTCCCAATTCTTCCCATTCCCATTGAAACTTTTCAAATCCCTCTCAAAAGTGTTGAAATTCTGTTGAAGCTTTTAAAATTCTCTCTAGAATTTTCAAAATCCATGGCCACATGTTTACAATTTCACATAAAAAAATGGCTAAAATTCCAGTTGAAATTTTGTCAAAGTCCCTGAAAAATTTTCCAATTTTTGTCCCAATTCTTCCCATTCCCATTGAAACTTTTCAAATCCCTCTCAAAATTGTTGAAATTCTGTTAAAGCTTTTAAAATTCTCTCTAGAATTTTCAAAATCCGTGGCCACATGTTTACAATTTCATGTAACAAAATGGCTAAAATTCCAGTTGAAATTTTTTCAAAGTCCCTTAAAAATTTTCCAATTTTTGTCCCAATTCTTCCCATTCCCATTGAAATTTTTCAAATCCCTCTCAAAATTGTTGAAATTCTGTTGAAGCTTTTAAAATTCTCTCTAGAATTTTCAAAATCCATGGCCACATGTTTACAATTTCACGTCAAAAAATGGCTAAAATTCCAGTTGAAATTTTTTCAAAGTCCCTTAAAAATTTTCCAATTTTTGTCCCAATTCTTCCCATTCCCATTGAAACTTTTCAAATCCCTCTCAAAATTGTTGAAATTCTCTTGAAGCTTTTAAAATTCTCTCTAGAATTTTCAAAATCCATGGCCACATGTTTACAATTTCACGTCAAAAAATGGCTAAAATTCCAGTTGAAATTTTTTCAAAGTCCCTTAAAAATTTTCCAATTTTTGTCCCAATTCTTCCCATTCCCATTGAAACTTTTCAAATCCCTCTCAAAATTGTTGAAATTCTCTTGAAGCTTTTAAAATTCTCTCTAGAATTTTCAAGATCCGTGGCCACATGTTTACAATTTCACGTAACAAAATGGCTAAAATTCCAGTTGAAATTTTTTCAAAGTCCCTTAAAAATTTTCCAATTTTTGTCCCAATTCTTCCCATTCCCATTGAAACTTTTCAAATCCCTCTCAAAATTGTTGAAATTCTGTTGAAGCTTTTAAAATTCTCTCTAGAATTTTCAAAATCCATGGCCACATGTTTACAATTTCACATAAAAAAATGGCTAAAATTCCAGTTGAAATTTTTTCAAAGTCCCTTAAAAATTTTCCAATTTTTGTCCCAATTCTTCCCATTCCCATTGAAACTTTTCAAATCCCTCTCAAAATTGTTGAAATTCTGTTGAAGCTTTTAAAATTCTCTCTAGAATTTTCAAAATCCATGGCCACATGTTTACAATTTCACGTAAAAAAATGGCTAAAATTCCAGTTGAAATTTTTTCAAAGTCCCTTTAAAATTTTCCAATTTTTGTCCCAATTCTTCCCATTCCCATTGAAACTTTTCAAATCCCTCTCAAAATTGTTGAAATTCTCTTGAAGCTTTTAAAATTCTCTCTAGAATTTTCAAAATCCATGTCCACATGTTTACAATTTCACGTCAAAAAATGGCTAAAATTCCAGTTGAAATTTTTTCAAAGTCCCTTAAAAATTTTCCAATTTTTGTCCCAATTCTTCCCATTCCCATTGAAACTTTTCAAATCCCTCTCAAAATTGTTGAAATTCTCTTGAAGCTTTTAAAATTCTCTCTAGAATTTTCAAAATCCATGGCCACATGTTTACAATTTCACGTAACAAAATGGCTAAAATTCCAGTTGAAATTTTTTCAAAGTCCCTTAAAAATTTTCCAATTTTTGTCCCAATTCTTCCCATTCCCATTGAAACTTTTCAAATCCCTTTCAAAATTGTTGAAATTCTGTTGAAGCTTTTAAAATTCTCTCTAGAATTTTCAAAATCCATGTCCACATGTTTACAATTTCACATAAAAAAATTGCTAAAATTCCAGTTGAAATTTTTTCAAAGTCCCTTAAAAATTTTCCAATTTTTGTCCCAATTCTTCCCATTCCCATTGAAACTTTTCAAATCCCTCTCAAAATTGTTGAAATTCTGTTGAAGCTTTTAAAATTCTCTCTAGAATTTTCAAAATCCATGGCCACATGTTTACAATTTCACGTAACAAAATGGCTAAAATTCCAGTTGAAATTTTTTCAAAGTCCCTTAAAAATTTTCCAATTTTTGTCCCAATTCTTCCCATTCCCATTGAAACTTTTCAAATCCCTCTCAAAATTTTTGAAATTCTGTTGAAGCTTTTAAAATTCTCTCTAGAATTTTCAAAATCCATGGCCACATGTTTACAATTTCACGTAACAAAATGGCTAAAATTCCAGTTGAAATTTTTTCAAAGTCCCTGAAAAATTTTCCAATTTTTGTCCCAATTCTTCCCATTCCCATTGAAACTTTTCAAATCCCTCTCAAAATTGTTGAAATTCTCTTGAAGCTTTTAAAATTCTCTCTAGAATTTTCAAGATCCGTGGCCACATGTTTACAATTTCACGTAACAAAATGGCTAAAATTCCAGTTGAAATTTTTTCAAAGTCCCTTAAAAATTTTCCAATTTTTGTCCCAATTCTTCCCATTCCCATTGAAACTTTTCAAATCCCTCTCAAAATTGTTGAAATTCTGTTGAAGCTTTTAAAATTCTCTCTAGAATTTTCAAAATCCATGGCCACATGTTTACAATTTCACGTAACAAAATGGCTAAAATTCCAGTTGAAATTTTTTCAAAGTCCCTTAAAAATTTTCCAATTTTTGTCCCAATTCTTCCCATTCCCATTGAAACTTTTCAAATCCCTCTCAAAATTGTTGAAATTCTCTTGAAGCTTTTAAAATTCTCTCTAGAATTTTCAAAATCCGTGTCCACATGTTTACAATTTCACGTCAAAAAATTGCTAAAATTCCAGTTGAAATTTTTCAAAGTCCCTTAAAAGTTTTCCAATTTTTGTCCCAATTCTTCCCATTCCCATTGAAACTTTTCAAATCCCTCTCAAAATTGTTGAAATTCTGTTGAAGCTTTTAAAATTCTCTCTAGAATTTTCAAAATCCATGGCCACATGTTTACAATTTCACGTAACAAAATGGCTAAAATTCCAGTTGAAATTTTTTCAAAGTCCCTTAAAAATTTTCCAATTTTTGTCCCAATTCTTCCCATTCCCATTGAAACTTTTCAAATCCCTCTCAAAATTGTTGAAATTCTCTTGAAGCTTTTAAAATTCTCTCTAGAATTTTCAAAATCCATGTCCACATGTTTACAATTTCACGTCAAAAAATGGCTAAAATTCCAGTTGAAATTTTTTCAAAGTCCCTTAAAAATTTTCCAATTTTTGTCCCAATTCTTCCCATTCCCATTGAAACTTTTCAAATCCCTCTCAAAATTGTTGAAATTCTGTTGAAGCTTTTAAAATTCTCTCTAGAATTTTCAAAATCCATGGCCACATGTTTACAATTTCACATAAAAAAATGGCTAAAATTCCAGTTGAAATTTTTTCAAAGTCCCTTAAAAATTTTCCAATTTTTGTCCCAATTCTTCCCATTCCCATGGAAACTTTTCAAATCCCTCTCAAAAGTGTTGAAATTCTGTTGAAGCTTTTAAAATTCTCTCTAGAATTTTCAAAATCCATGTCCACATGTTTACAATTTCACGTCAAAAAATGGCTAAAATTCCAGTTGAAATTTTTTCAAAGTCCCTTAAAAATTTTCCAATTTTTGTCCCAATTCTTCCCATTCCCATTGAAACTTTTCAAATCCCTCTCAAAATTGTTGAAATTCTCTTGAAGCTTTTAAAATTCTCTCTAGAATTTTCAAAATCCATGTCCACATGTTTACAATTTCATGTCAAAAAATGGCTAAAATTCCAGTTGAAATTTTTTCAAAGTCCCTTAAAAATTTTCCAATTTTTGTCCCAATTCTTCCCATTCCCATTGAAACTTTTCAAATCCCTCTCAAAATTGTTGAAATTCTGTTGAAGCTTTTAAAATTCTCTCTAGAATTTTCAAAATCCATGGCCACATGTTTACAATTTCACGTCAAAAAATGGCTAAAATTCCAGTTGAAATTTTTTCAAAGTCCCTTAAAAATTTTCCAATTTTTGTCCCAATTCTTCCCATTCCCATTGAAACTTTTCAAATCCCTCTCAAAATTGTTGAAATTCTGTTGAAGCTTTTAAAATTCTCTCTAGAATTTTCAAAATCCATGTCCACATGTTTACAATTTCACGTCAAAAAATGGCTAAAATTCCAGTTGAAATTTTTTCAAAGTCCCTGAAAAATTTTCCAATTTTTGTCCCAATTCTTCCCATTCCCATTGAAACTTTTCAAATCCCTCTCCAAATTGTTGAAATTCTCTTGAAGCTTTTAAAATTCTCTCTAGAATTTTCAAAATCCATGTCCACATGTTCACAATTTCACGTCAAAAAATTGCTAAAATTCCAGTTGAAATTTTTTCAAAGTCCCTTAAAAATTTTCCAATTTTTGTCCCAATTCTTCCCATTCCCATTGAAACTTTTCAAATCCCTCTCAAAATTGTTGAAATTCTGTTGAAGCTTTTAAAATTCTCTCTAGAATTTTCAAAATCCATGTCCACATGTTTACAATTTCACGTAACAAAATGGCTAAAATTCCAGTTGAAATTTTTTCAAAGTCCCTTAAAAATTTTCCAATTTTTGTCCCAATTCTTCCCATTCCCATTGAAACTTTTCAAATCCCTCTCAAAATTGTTGAAATTCTCTTGAAGCTTTTAAAATTCTCTCTAGAATTTTCAAAATCCATGTCCACATGTTTACAATTTCACGTCAAAAAATGGCTAAAATTCCAGTTGAAATTTTTTCAAAGTCCCTTAAAAATTTTCCAATTTTTGTCCCAATTCTTCCCATTCCCATTGAAACTTTTCAAATCCCTCTCAAAATTGTTGAAATTCTCTTGAAGCTTTTAAAATTCTCTCTAGAATTTTCAAAATCCATGGCCACATGTTTACAATTTCACGTCAAAAAATGGCTAAAATTCCAGTTGAAATTTTTTCAAAGTCCCTTAAAAATTTTCCAATTTTTGTCCCAATTCTTCCCATTCCCATTGAAACTTTTCAAATCCCTCTCAAAAGTGTTGAAATTCTGTTGAAGCTTTTAAAATTCTCTCTAGAATTTTCAAAATCCATGGCCACATGTTTACAATTTCACATAAAAAAATGGCTAAAATTCCAGTTGAAATTTTGTCAAAGTCCCTGAAAAATTTTCCAATTTTTGTCCCAATTCTTCCCATTCCCATTGAAACTTTTCAAATCCCTCTCAAAATTGTTGAAATTCTGTTAAAGCTTTTAAAATTCTC
>NW_028115034.1:0-24111 GCF_964273445.1 Streptopelia decaocto
TTGAAATTCTCTTGAAGCTTTTAAAATTCTCTCTAGAATTTTCAAAATCCATGTCCACATGTTTACAATTTCACGTCAAAAAATTGCTAAAATTCCAGTTGAAATTTTTTCAAAGTCCCTTAAATTTTCCAATTTTTGTCCCAATTCTTCCCATTCCCATTGAAACTTTTCAAATCCCTCTCAAAATTGTTGAAATTCTCTTGAAGCTTTTAAAATTCTCTCTAGAATTTTCAAAATCCATGGCCACATGTTTACAATTTCACGTCAAAAAATGGCTAAAATTCCAGTTGAAATTTTTTCAAAGTCCCTTCAAAATTTTCCAATTTTTGTCCCAATTCTTCCCATTCCCATTGAAACTTTTCAAATCCCTCTCAAAATTGTTGAAATTCTCTTGAAGCTTTTAAAATTCTCTCTAGAATTTTCAAAATCCATGGCCACATGTTTACAATTTCACGTCAAAAAATTGCTAAAATTCCAGTTGAAATTTTTTCAAAGTCCCTTCAAAAGTTTTCCAATTTTTGTCCCAATTCTTCCCATTCCCATTGAAACTTTTCAAATCCCTCTCAAAATTGTTGAAATTCTCTTGAAGCTTTTAAAATTCTCTCTAGAATTTTCAAAATCCATGGCCACATGTTTACAATTTCACGTCAAAAAATGGCTAAAAATTCCAGTTGAAATTTTTTCAAAGTCCCTGAAAAATTTTCCAATTTTTGTCCCAATTCTTCCCATTCCCATTGAAACTTTTCAAATCCCTCTCAAAATTGTTGAAATTCTGTTGAAGCTTTTAAAATTCTCTCTAGAATTTTCAAAATCCACTGGCAACATGTTTACAATTTCACGTCAAAAAATTGCTAAAATTCCAGTTGAAATTTTTTCAAAGTCCCTTCAAAATTTTCCAATTTTTGTCCCAATTCTTCCCATTCCCATTGAAACTTTTCAAATCCCTCTCAAAATTGTTGAAATTCTCTTGAAGCTTTTAAAATTCTCTCTAGAATTTTCAAAATCCACTTCAACATGTTTACAATTTCACGTCAAAAAATTGCTAAAATTCCAGTTGAAATTTTTTCAAAGTCCCTTCAAAATTTTCCAATTTTTGTCCCAATTCTGCCCATTCCCATTGAAACTTTTCAAATCCCTCTCAAAATTGTTGAAATTCTGTTGAAGCTTTTAAAATTCTCTCTAGAATTTTCAAAATCCACTTCAACATGTTTACAATTTCACGTCAAAAAATGGCTAAAATTCCAGTTGAAATTTTTTCAAAGTCCCTTAAAAATTTTCCAATTTTTGTCCCAATTCTGCCCATTCCCATTGAAACTTTTCAAATCCCTCTCAAAATTGTTGAAATTCTCTTGAAGCTTTTAAAATTCTCTCTAGAATTTTCAAAATCCACTTCAACATGTTTACAATTTCACGTCAAAAAATGGCTAAAATTCCAGTTGAAATTTTTTCAAAGTCCCTTAAAAATTTTCCAATTTTTGTCCCAATTCTTCCCATTCCCATTGAAACTTTTCAAATCCTCTCAAAATTGTTGAAATTCTCTTGAAGCTTTTAAAATTCTCTCTAGAATTTTCAAAATCCATGTCCACATGTTTACAATTTCACGTCAAAAAATGGCTAAAATTCCAGTTGAAATTTTTTCAAAGTCCCTTAAAAGTTTTCCAATTTTTGTCCCAATTCTTCCCATTCCCATTGAAACTTTTCAAATCCCTCTCAAAATTGTTGAAATTCTGTTGAAGCTTTTAAAATTCTCTCTATAATTTTCAAAATCCATGTCCACATGTTTACAATTTCACGTCAAAAAATGGCTAAAATTCCAGTTGAAATTTTTTCAAAGTCCCTTAAAAATTTTCCAATTTTTGTCCCAATTCTTCCCATTCCCATTGAAACTTTTCAAATCCCTCTCAAAATTGTTGAAATTCTCTTGAAGCTTTTAAAATTCTCTCTAGAATTTTCAAAATCCACTTCAACATGTTTACAATTTCACGTCAAAAATGGCTAAAATTCCAGTTGAAATTTTTTCAAGTCCCTTAAAAATTTTCCAATTTTTGTCCCAATTCTTCCCATTCCCATTGAAACTTTTCAAATCCCTCTCAAAATTGTTGAAATTCTCTTGAAGCTTTTAAAATTCTCTCTAGAATTTTCAAAATCCATGGCCACATGTTTACAATTTCACGTCAAAAAATGGCTAAAATTCCAGTTGAAATTTTTTCAAAGTCCCTTCAAAATTTTCCAATTTTTGTCCCAATTCTTCCCATTCCCATTGAAACTTTTCAAATCCCTCTCAAAATTGTTGAAATTCTCTTGAAGCTTTTAAAATTCTCTCTAGAATTTTCAAAATCCATGGCCACATGTTTACAATTTCACGTCAAAAAATTGCTATAATTCCAGTTGAAATTTTTTCAAAGTCCCTTCAAAATTTTCCAATTTTTGTCCCAATTCTTCCCATTCCCATTGAAACTTTTCAAATCCCTCTCAAAATTGTTGAAATTCTCTTGAAGCTTTTAAAATTCTCTCTAGAATTTTCAAAATCCATGTCCACATGTTTACAATTTCACGTCAAAAAATGGCTAAAATTCCAGTTGAAATTTTTTCAAAGTCCCTTAAAAATTTTCCAATTTTTGTCCCAATTCTTCCCATTCCCATTGAAACTTTTCAAATCCCTCTCAAAATTGTTGAAATTCTGTTGAAGCTTTTAAAATTCTCTCTAGAATTTTCAAAATCCATGTCCACATGTTTACAATTTCACGTCAAAAAATGGCTAAAATTCCAGTTGAAATTTTTTCAAAGTCCCTTAAAAATTTTCCAATTTTTGTCCCAATTCTTCCCATTCCCATTGAAACTTTTCAAATCCCTCTCAAAATTGTTGAAATTCTCTTGAAGCTTTTAAAATTCTCTCTAGAATTTTCAAAATCCATGTCCACATGTTTACAATTTCACGTCAAAAAATGGCTAAAATTCCAGTTGAAATCTTTTCAAAGTCCCTTAAAAAGTTTTCCAATTTTTGTCCCAATTCTTCCCATTCCCATTGAAACTTTTCAAATCCCTCTCAAAATTGTTGAAATTCTGTTGAAGCTTTTAAAATTCTCTCTAGAATTTTCAAAATCCACTTCAACATGTTTACAATTTCACGTCAAAAAATTGCTAAAATTCCAGTTGAAATTTTTTCAAAGTCCCTTAAAAATTTTCCAATTTTTGTCCCAATTCTTCCCATTCCCATTGAAACTTTTCAAATCCCTCTCAAAATTGTTGAAATTCTCTTGAAGCTTTTAAAATTCTCTCTAGAATTTTCAAAATCCATGTCCACATGTTTACAATTTCACGTCAAAAAATGGCTAAAATTCCAGTTGAAATTTTTTCAAAGTCCCTTAAAAATTTTCCAATTTTTGTCCCAATTCTTCCCATTCCCATTGAAACTTTTCAAATCCCTCTCAAAATTGTTGAAATTCTCTTGAAGCTTTTAAAATTCTCTCTAGAATTTTCAAAATCCATGTCCACATGTTTACAATTTCACCTCAAAAAATGGCTAAAATTCCAGTTGAAATTTTTTCAAAGTCCCTTAAAAATTTTCCAATTTTTGTCCCAATTCTTCCCATTCCCATTGAAACTTTTCAAATCCCTCTCAAAATTGTTGAAATTCTGTTGAAGCTTTTAAAATTCTCTCTAGAATTTTCAAAATCCATGTCCACATGTTTACAATTTCACGTCAAAAAATGGCTAAAATTCCAGTTGAAATTTTTTCAAAGTCCCTTAAAAATTTTCCAATTTTTGTCCCAATTCTTCCCATTCCCATTGAAACTTTTCAAATCCCTCTCAAAATTGTTGAAATTCTCTTGAAGCTTTTAAAATTCTCTCTAGAATTTTCAAAATCCATGTCCACATGTTTACAATTTCACGTCAAAAAATGGCTAAAATTCCAGTTGAAATTTTTTCAAAGTCCCTTAAAAATTTTCCAATTTTTGTCCCAATTCTTCCCATTCCCATTGAAACTTTTCAAATCCCTCTCAAAATTGTTGAAATTCTCTTGAAGCTTTTAAAATTCTCTCTATAATTTTCAAAATCCATGTCCACATGTTTACAATTTCACGTCAAAAAATGGCTAAAATTCCAGTTGAAATTTTTTCAAAGTCCCTTCAAAATTTTCCAATTTTTGTCCCAATTCTTCCCATTCCCATTGAAACTTTTCAAATCCCTCTCAAAATTGTTGAAATTCTGTTGAAGCTTTTAAAATTCTCTCTAGAATTTTCAAAATCCATGGCCACATGTTTACAATTTCACGTCAAAAAATGGCTAAAATTCCAGTTGAAATTTTTTCAAAGTCCCTTAAAAATTTTCCAATTTTTGTCCCAATTCTTCCCATTCCCATTGAAACTTTTCAAATCCCTCTCAAAATTGTTGAAATTCTGTTGAAGCTTTTAAAATTCTCTCTAGAATTTTCAAAATCCATGGCCACATGTTTACAATTTCACATCAAAAAATGGCTAAAATTCCAGTTGAAATTTTTTCAAAGTCCCTTAAAAATTTTCCAATTTTTGTCCCAATTCTTCCCATTCCCATTGAAACTTTTCAAATCCCTCTCAAAATTGTTGAAATTCTCTTGAAGCTTTTAAAATTCTCTCTAGAATTTTCAAAATCCATGTCCACATGTTTACAATTTCACGTCAAAAAATGGCTAAAATTCCAGTTGAAATTTTTTCAAAGTCCCTTAAAAATTTTCCAATTTTTGTCCCAATTCTTCCCATTCCCATTGAAACTTTTCAAATCCCTCTCAAAATTGTTGAAATTCTCTTGAAGCTTTTAAAATTCTCTCTATAATTTTAAAAATCCATGTCCACATGTTTACAATTTCACGTCAAAAAATGGCTAAAATTCCAGTTGAAATTTTTTCAAAGTCCCTTCAAAATTTTCCAATTTTTGTCCCAATTCTTCCCATTCCCATTGAAACTTTTCAAATCCCTCTCAAAATTGTTGAAATTCTGTTGAAGCTTTTAAAATTCTCTCTAGAATTTTCAAAATCCATGTCCACATGTTTACAATTTCACGTCAAAAAATGGCTAAAATTCCAGTTGAAATTTTTTCAAAGTCCCTTCAAAATTTTCCAATTTTTGTCCCAATTCTTCCCATTCCCATTGAAACTTTTCAAATCCCTCTCAAAATTGTTGAAATTCTCTTGAAGCTTTTAAAATTCTCTCTAGAATTTTCAAAATCCATGTCCACATGTTTACAATTTCACGTCAAAAAATGGCTAAAATTCCAGTTGAAATTTTTTCAAAGTCCCTTAAAAATTTTCCAATTTTTGTCCCAATTCTTCCCATTCCCATTGAAACTTTTCAAATCCCTCTCAAAATTGTTGAAATTCTGTTGAAGCTTTTAAAATTCTCTCTAGAATTTTCAAAATCCACTTCCACATGTTTACAATTTCATGTCAAAAAATGGCTAAAATTCCAGTTGAAATTTTTTCAAAGTCCCTTAAAAATTTTCCAATTTTTGTCCCAATTCTTCCCATTCCCATTGAAACTTTTCAAATCCCTCTCAAAATTGTTGAAATTCTCTTGAAGATTTTAAAATTCTCTCTAGAATTTTCAAAATCCATGGCCACATGTTTACAATTTCACGTCAAAAAATGGTTAAAATTCCAGTTGAAATTTTTTCAAAGTCCCTTAAAAATTTTCCAATTTTTGTCCCAATTCTTCCCATTCCCATTGAAACTTTTCAAATCCCTCTCAAATTTTTGAAATTCTCTTGAAGCTTTTAAAATTCTCTCTAGAATTTTCAAAATCCACTTCAACATGTTTACAATTTCACGTCAAAAAATTGCTAAAATTCCAGTTGAAATTTTTTCAAAGTCCCTTAAAAATTTTCCAATTTTTGTCCCAATTCTTCCCATTCCCATTGAAACTTTTCAAATCCCTCTCCAAATTGTAGAAATTCTGTTGAAGCTTTAAAAATTCTCTCTAGAATTTTCAAAATCCATGTCCACATGTTTACAATTTCATGTCAAAAAATGGCTAAAATTCCAGTTGAAATTTTTTCAAAGTCCCTTAAAAATTTTCCAATTTTTGTCCCAATTCTTCCCATTCCCATTGAAACTTTTCAAATCCCTCTCAAAATTGTTGAAATTCTGTTGAAGCTTTTAAAATTCTCTCTAGAATTTTCAAAATCCACTTCAACATGTTTACAATTTCACGTCAAAAAATGGCTAAAATTCCAGTTGAAATTTTTTCAAAGTCCCTTAAAAATTTTCCAATTTTTGTCCCAATTCTTCCCATTCCCATTGAAACTTTTCAAATCCCTCTCAAAATTGTTGAAATTCTCTTGAAGCTTTTAAAATTCTCTCTAGAATTTTCAAAATCCATGGCCACATGTTTACAATTTCACGTCAAAAAATGGCTAAAATTCCAGTTGAAATTTTTTCAAAGTCCCTTCAAAATTTTCCAATTTTTGTCCCAATTCTTCCCATTCCCATTGAAACTTTTCAAATCCCTCTCAAAATTGTTGAAATTCTCTTGAAGCTTTTAAAATTCTCTCTAGAATTTTCAAAATCCATGGCCACATGTTTACAATTTCACGTCAAAAAATTGCTATAATTCCAGTTGAAATTTTTTCAAAGTCCCTTCAAAATTTTCCAATGTTTGTACCAATTCTTCCCATTCCCATTGAAACTTTTCAAATCCCTCTCAAAATTGTTGAAATTCTCTTGAAGCTTTTAAAATTCTCTCTAGAATTTTCAAAATCCATGTCCACATGTTTACAATTTCATGTCAAAAAATGGCTAAAATTCCAGTTGAAATTTTTTCAAAGTCCCTTAAAAATTTTCCAATTTTTGTCCCAATTCTTCCCATTCCCATTGAAACTTTTCAAATCCCTCTCAAAATTGTTGAAATTCTGTTGAAGCTTTTAAAATTCTCTCTAGAATTTTCAAAATCCATGTCCACATGTTTACAATTTCACGTCAAAAAATGGCTAAAATTCCAGTTGAAATTTTTTCAAAGTCCCTTAAAAATTTTCCAATTTTTGTCCCAATTCTTCCCATTCCCATTGAAACTTTTCAAATCCCTCTCAAAATTGTTGAAATTCTCTTGAAGCTTTTAAAATTCTCTCTAGAATTTTCAAAATCCATGTCCACATGTTTACAATTTCACGTCAAAAAATGGCTAAAATTCCAGTTGAAATCTTTTCAAAGTCCCTTAAAAAGTTTTCCAATTTTTGTCCCAATTCTTCCCATTCCCATTGAAACTTTTCAAATCCCTCTCAAAATTGTTGAAATTCTGTTGAAGCTTTTAAAATTCTCTCTAGAATTTTCAAAATCCACTTCAACATGTTTACAATTTCACGTCAAAAAATTGCTAAAATTCCAGTTGAAATTTTTTCAAAGTCCCTTAAAAATTTTCCAATTTTTGTCCCAATTCTTCCCATTCCCATTGAAACTTTTCAAATCCCTCTCAAAATTGTTGAAATTCTCTTGAAGCTTTTAAAATTCTCTCTAGAATTTTCAAAATCCATGTCCACATGTTTACAATTTCACGTCAAAAAATGGCTAAAATTCCAGTTGAAATTTTTTCAAAGTCCCTTAAAAATTTTCCAATTTTTGTCCCAATTCTTCCCATTCCCATTGAAACTTTTCAAATCCCTCTCAAAATTGTTGAAATTCTCTTGAAGCTTTTAAAATTCTCTCTAGAATTTTCAAAATCCATGTCCACATGTTTACAATTTCACGTCAAAAAATGGCTAAAATTCCAGTTGAAATTTTTTCAAAGTCCCTTAAAAATTTTCCAATTTTTGTCCCAATTCTTCCCATTCCCATTGAAACTTTTCAAATCCCTCTCAAAATTGTTGAAATTCTCCTGAAGCTTTTAAAATTCTCTCTATAATTTTCAAAATCCATGTCCACATGTTTACAATTTCACGTCAAAAAATGGCTAAAATTCCAGTTGAAATTTTTTCAAAGTCCCTTAAAAATTTTCCAATTTTTGTCCCAATTCTTCCCATTCCCATTGAAACTTTTCAAATCCCTCTCAAAATTGTTGAAATTCTGTTGAAGCTTTTAAAATTCTCTCTAGAATTTTCAAAATCCATGTCCACATGTTTACAATTTCACATCAAAAAATGGCTAAAATTCCAGTTGAAATTTTTTCAAAGTCCCTTAAAAATTTTCCAATTTTTGTCCCAATTCTTCCCATTCCCATTGAAACTTTTCAAATCCCTCTCAAAATTGTTGAAATTCTCTTGAAGCTTTTAAAATTCTCTCTAGAATTTTCAAAATCCATGTCCACATGTTTACAATTTCACGTCAAAAAATGGCTAAAATTCCAGTTGAAATTTTTTCAAAGTCCCTTAAAAATTTTCCAATTTTTGTCCCAATTCTTCCCATTCCCATTGAAACTTTTCAAATCCCTCTCAAAATTGTTGAAATTCTGTTGAAGCTTTTAAAATTCTCTCTAGAATTTTCAAAATCCATGTCCACATGTTTACAATTTCACGTCAAAAAATGGCTAAAATTCCAGTTGAAATTTTTTCAAAGTCCCTTAAAAATTTTCCAATTTTTGTCCCAATTCTTCCCATTCCCATTGAAACTTTTCAAATCCCTCTCAAAATTGTTGAAATTCTGTTGAAGCTTTTAAAATTCTCCCTAGAATTTTCAAAATCCATGTCCACATGTTTACAATTTCACGTCAAAAAATGGCTAAAATTCCAGTTGAAATTTTTTCAAAGTCCCTTAAAAATTTTCCAATTTTTGTCCCAATTCTTCCCATTCCCATTGAAACTTTTCAAATCCCTCTCAAAATTGTTGAAATTCTCTTGAAGCTTTTAAAATTCTCTCTATAATTTTCAAAATCCATGTCCACATGTTTACAATTTCACGTCAAAAAATGGCTAAAATTCCAGTTGAAATTTTTTCAAAGTCCCTTCAAAATTTTCCAATTTTTGTCCCAATTCTTCCCATTCCCATTGAAACTTTTCAAATCCCTCTCAAAATTGTTGAAATTCTGTTGAAGCTTTTAAAATTCTCTCTAGAATTTTCAAAATCCATGTCCACATGTTTACAATTTCATGTCAAAAAATGGCTAAAATTCCAGTTGAAATTTTTTCAAAGTCCCTTCAAAATTTTCCAATTTTTGTCCCAATTCTTCCCATTCCCATTGAAACTTTTCAAATCCCTCTCAAAATTGTTGAAATTCTCTTGAAGCTTTTAAAATTCTCTCTAGAATTTTCAAAATCCATGGCCACATGTTTACAATTTCACGTCAAAAAATGGCTAAAATTCCAGTTGAAATTTTTTCAAAGTCCCTTAAAAATTTTCCAATTTTTGTCCCAATTCTTCCCATTCCCATTGAAACTTTTCAAATCCCTCTCAAAATTGTTGAAATTCTCTTGAAGCTTTTAAAATTCTCTCTAGAATTTTCAAAATCCATGTCCACATGTTTACAATTTCACATCAAAAAATGGCTAAAATTCCAGTTGAAATTTTTTCAAAGTCCCTTAAAAGTTTTCCAATTTTTGTCCCAATTCTTCCCATTCCCATTGAAACTTTTCAAATCCCTCTCAAGATTGTTGAAATTCTGTTGAAGCTTTTAAAATTCTCTCTAGAATTTTCAAAATCCATGGCCACATGTTTACAATTTCACGTCAAAAAATGGCTAAAATTTCAGTTGAAATTTTTTCAAAGTCCCTTAAAAATTTTCCAATTTTTGTCCCAATTCTTCCCATTCCCATTGAAACTTTTCAAATCCCTCTCAAAATTGTTGAAATTCTGTTGAAGCTTTTAAAATTCTCTCTAGAATTTTCAAAATCCATGTCCACATGTTTACAATTTCACGTCAAAAAATGGCTAAAATTCCAGTTGAAATTTTTTCAAAGTCCCTTCAAAATTTTCCAATTTTTGTCCCAATTCTTCCCATTCCCATTGAAACTTTTCAAATCCCTCTCAAAATTGTTGAAATTCTCTTGAAGCTTTTAAAATTCTCTCTAGAATTTTCAAAATCCACTTCAACATGTTTACAATTTCACGTCAAAAAATGGCTAAAATTCCAGTTGAAATTTTTTCAAAGTCCCTTAAAAATTTTCCAATTTTTGTCCCAATTCTTCCCATTCCCATTGAAACTTTTCAAATCCCTCTCAAAATTGTAGAAATTCTGTTGAAGCTTTTAAAATTCTCTCTAGAATTTTCAAAATCCACTTCAACATGTTTACAATTTCACGTCAAAAAATGGCTAAAATTCCAGTTGAAATTTTTTCAAAGTCCCTTAAAAATTTTCCAATTTTTGTCCCAATTCTTCCCATTCCCATTGAAACTTTTCAAATCCCTCTCAAAATTGTAGAAATTCTGTTGAAGCTTTAAAAATTCTCTCTAGAATTTTCAAAATCCATGGCCACATGTTTACAATTTCACGTCAAAAAATGGCTAAAATTCCAGTTGAAATTTTTTCAAAGTCCCTTCAAAATTTTCCAATTTTTGTCCCAATTCTTCCCATTCCCATTGAAACTTTTCAAATCCCTCTCAAAATTGTTGAAATTCTCTTGAAGCTTTTAAAATTCTCTCTAGAATTTTCAAAATCCATGTCCACATGTTTACAATTTCACATCAAAAAATGGCTAAAATTCCAGTTGAAATTTTTTCAAAGTCCCTTAAAAGTTTTCCAATTTTTGTCCCAATTCTTCCCATTCCCATTGAAACTTTTCAAATCCCTCTCAAGATTGTTGAAATTCTGTTGAAGCTTTTAAAATTCTCTCTAGAATTTTCAAAATCCATGGCCACATGTTTACAATTTCACGTCAAAAAATGGCTAAAATTTCAGTTGAAATTTTTTCAAAGTCCCTTAAAAATTTTCCAATTTTTGTCCCAATTCTTCCCATTCCCATTGAAACTTTTCAAATCCCTCTCAAAATTGTTGAAATTCTGTTGAAGCTTTTAAAATTCTCTCTAGAATTTTCAAAATCCATGTCCACATGTTTACAATTTCACGTCAAAAAATGGCTAAAATTCCAGTTGAAATTTTTTCAAAGTCCCTTCAAAATTTTCCAATTTTTGTCCCAATTCTTCCCATTCCCATTGAAACTTTTCAAATCCCTCTCAAAATTGTTGAAATTCTCTTGAAGCTTTTAAAATTCTCTCTAGAATTTTCAAAATCCATGGCCACATGTTTACAATTTCACGTCAAAAAATGGCTAAAATTCCAGTTGAAATTTTTTCAAAGTCCCTTAAAAATTTTCCAATTTTTGTCCCAATTCTTCCCATTCCCATTGAAACTTTTCAAATCCCTCTCAAAATTGTTGAAATTCTCTTGAAGCTTTTAAAATTCTCTCTAGAATTTTCAAAATCCACTTCAACATGTTTACAATTTCACGTCAAAAAATGGCTAAAATTCCAGTTGAAATTTTTTCAAAGTCCCTTAAAAATTTTCCAATTTTTGTCCCAATTCTTCCCATTCCCATTGAAACTTTTCAAATCCCTCTCAAAATTGTAGAAATTCTCTTGAAGCTTTTAAAATTCTCTCTAGAATTTTCAAAATCCATGTCCACATGTTTACAATTTCACGTCAAAAAATGGCTAAAATTCCAGTTGAAATTTTTTCAAAGTCCCTTCAAAATTTTCCAATTTTTGTCCCAATTCTTCCCATTCCCATTGAAACTTTTCAAATCCCTCTCAAAATTGTTGAAATTCTCTTGAAGCTTTTAAAATTCTCTCTAGAATTTTCAAAATCCATGTCCACATGTTTACAATTTCACGTCAAAAAATGGCTAAAATTCCAGTTGAAATTTTTTCAAAGTCCCTTCAAAATTTTCCAATTTTTGTCCCAATTCTTCCCATTCCCATTGAAACTTTTCAAATCCCTCTCAAAATTGTTGAAATTCTCTTGAAGCTTTTAAAATTCTCTCTAGAATTTTCAAAATCCATGTCCACATGTTTACAATTTCACGTCAAAAAATGGCTAAAATTCCAGTTGAAATTTTTTCAAAGTCCCTTCAAAATTTTCCAATTTTTGTCCCAATTCTTCCCATTCCCATTGAAACTTTTCAAATCCCTCTCCAAATTGTTGAAATTCTCTTGAAGCTTTTAAAATTCTCTCTAGAATTTTCAAAATCCATGTCCACATGTTTACAATTTCACGTCAAAAAATGGCTAAAATTCCAGTTGCAATTTTTTCAAAGTCCCTTAAAAATTTTCCAATTTTTGTCCCAATTCTTCCCATTCCCATTGAAACTTTTCAAATCCCTCTCAAAATTGTTGAAATTCTCTTGAAGCTTTTAAAATTCTCTCTAGAATTTTCAAAATCCATGTCCACATGTTTACAATTTCACGTCAAAAAATTGCTAAAATTCCAGTTGAAATTTTTTCAAAGTCCCTTCAAAATTTTCCAATTTTTGTCCCAATTCTTCCCATTCCCATTGAAACTTTTCAAATCCCTCTCAAAATTGTTGAAATTCTGTTGAAGCTTTTAAAATTCTCTCTAGAATTTTCAAAATCCACTTCAACATGTTTACAATTTCACGTCAAAAAATTGCTAAAATTCCAGTTGAAATTTTTTCAAAGTCCCTTAAAAATTTTCCAATTTTTGTCCCAATTCTTCCCATTCCCATTGAAACTTTTCAAATCCCTCTCAAAATTGTTGAAATTCTCTTGAAGCTTTTAAAATTCTCTCTAGAATTTTCAAAATCCATGTCCACATGTTTACAATTTCACATCAAAAAATGGTTAAAATTCCAGTTGAAATTTTTTCAAAGTCCCTTAAAAATTTTCCAATTTTTGTCCCAATTCTTCCCATTCCCATTGAAACTTTTCAAATCCCTCTCAAAATTGTTGAAATTCTCTTGAAGCTTTTAAAATTCTCTCTAGAATTTTCAAAATCCATGTCCACATGTTTACAATTTCACGTCAAAAAATGGCTAAAATTCCAGTTGAAATTTTTTCAAAGTCCCTTCAAAATTTTCCAATTTTTGTCCCAATTCTTCCCATTCCCATTGAAACTTTTCAAATCCCTCTCAAAATTGTTGAAATTCTGTTGAAGCTTTTAAAATTCTCTCTAGAATTTTCCAAATCCATGGCCACATGTTTACAATTTCACGTCAAAAAATGGCTAAAATTCCAGTTGAAATTTTTTCAAAGTCCCTTAAAAGTTTTCCAATTTTTGTCCCAATTCTTCCCATTCCCATTGAAACTTTTCAAATCCCTCTCAAAATTGTTGAAATTCTCTTGAAGCTTTTAAAATTCTCTCTAGAATTTTCAAAATCCATGTCCACATGTTTACAATTTCACGTCAAAAAATGGCTAAAATTCCAGTTGAAATTTTTTCAAAGTCCCTTAAAAATTTTCCAATTTTTGTCCCAATTCTTCCCATTCCCATTGAAACTTTTCAAATCCCTCTCAAAATTGTTGAAATTCTCTTGAAGCTTTTAAAATTCTCTCTAGAATTTTCAAAATCCATGGCCACATGTTTACAATTTCACGTCAAAAAATGGCTAAAATTCCAGTTGAAATTTTTTCAAAGTCCCTTAAAAATTTTCCAATTTTTGTCCCAATTCTTCCCATTCCCATTGAAACTTTTCAAATCCCTCTCAAAATTGTTGAAATTCTCTTGAAGCTTTTAAAATTCTCTCTAGAATTTTCAAAATCCATGTCCACATGTTTACAATTTCACGTCAAAAAATGGCTAAAATTCCAGTTGAAATTTTTTCAAAGTCCCTTAAAAATTTTCCAATTTTTGTCCCAATTCTTCCCATTCCCATTGAAACTTTTCAAATCCCTCTCAAAATTGTTGAAATTCTCTTGAAGCTTTTAAAATTCTCTCTATAATTTTCAAAATCCATGTCCACATGTTTACAATTTCACGTCAAAAAATTGCTAAAATTCCAGTTGAAATTTTTTCAAAGTCCCTTCAAAATTTTCCAATTTTTGTCCCAATTCTTCCCATTCCCATTGAAACTTTTCAAATCCCTCTCAAAATTGTTGAAATTCTGTTGAAGCTTTTAAAATTCTCTCTAGAATTTTCAAAATCCACTTCAACATGTTTACAATTTCACGTCAAAAAATTGCTAAAATTCCAGTTGAAATTTTTTCAAAGTCCCTTAAAAATTTTCCAATTTTTGTCCCAATTCTTCCCATTCCCATTGAAACTTTTCAAATCCCTCTCAAAATTGTTGAAATTCTCTTGAAGCTTTTAAAATTCTCTCTAGAATTTTCAAAATCCATGTCCACATGTTTACAATTTCACGTCAAAAAATGGCTAAAATTCCAGTTGAAATTTTTTCAAAGTCCCTTAAAAATTTTCCAATTTTTGTCCCAATTCTTCCCATTCCCATTGAAAATTTTCAAATCCCTCTCAAAATTGTTGAAATTCTCTTGAAGCTTTTAAAATTCTCTCTAGAATTTTCAAAATCCATGTCCACATGTTTACAATTTCACGTCAAAAAATGGCTAAAATTCCAGTTGAAATTTTTTCAAAGTCCCTTCAAAATTTTCCAATTTTTGTCCCAATTCTTCCCATTCCCATTGAAACTTTTCAAATCCCTCTCAAAATTGTTGAAATTCTGTTGAAGCTTTTAAAATTCTCTCTAGAATTTTCAAAATCCATGTCCACATGTTTACAATTTCACGTCAAAAAATGGCTAAAATTCCAGTTGAAATTTTTTCAAAGTCCCTTAAAAGTTTTCCAATTTTTGTCCCAATTCTTCCCATTCCCATTGAAACTTTTCAAATCCCTCTCAAAATTGTTGAAATTCTCTTGAAGCTTTTAAAATTCTCTCTAGAATTTTCAAAATCCACTTCAACATGTTTACAATTTCACGTCAAAAAATTGCTAAAATTCCAGTTGAAATTTTTTCAAAGTCCCTTAAAAATTTTCCAATTTTTGTCCCAATTCTTCCCATTCCCATTGAAACTTTTCAAATCCCTCTCAAAATTGTTGAAATTCTCTTGAAGCTTTTAAAATTCTCTCTAGAATTTTCAAAATCCATGTCCACATGTTTACAATTTCACGTCAAAAAATGGCTAAAATTCCAGTTGAAATTTTTTCAAAGTCCCTTCAAAATTTTCCAATTTTTGTCCCAATTCTTCCCATTCCCATTGAAACTTTTCAAATCCCTCTCAAAATTGTTGAAATTCTCTTGAAGCTTTTAAAATTCTCTCTAGAATTTTCAAAATCCATGTCCACATGTTTACAATTTCACATCAAAAAATGGCTAAAATTCCAGTTGAAATTTTTTCAAAGTCCCTTAAAAATTTTCCAATTTTTGTCCCAATTCTTCCCATTCCCATTGAAACTTTTCAAATCCCTCTCAAAATTGTTGAAATTCTGTTGAAGCTTTTAAAATTCTCTCTAGAATTTTCAAAATCCATGTCCACATGTTTACAATTTCACGTCAAAAAATGGCTAAAATTCCAGTTGAAATTTTTTCAAAGTCCCTTAAAAATTTTCCAATTTTTGTCCCAATTCTTCCCATTCCCATTGAAACTTTTCAAATCCCTCTCAAAATTGTTGAAATTCTCTTGAAGCTTTTAAAATTCTCTCTAGAATTTTCAAAATCCATGTCCACATGTTTACAATTTCACGTCAAAAAATGGCTAAAATTCCAGTTGAAATTTTTTCAAAGTCCCTTAAAAATTTTCCAATTTTTGTCCCAATTCTTCCCATTCCCATTGAAACTTTTCAAATCCCTCTCAAAATTGTTGAAATTCTCCTGAAGCTTTTAAAATTCTCTCTATAATTTTCAAAATCCATGTCCACATGTTTACAATTTCACGTCAAAAAATGGCTAAAATTCCAGTTGAAATCTTTTCAAAGTCCCTTAAAAATTTTCCAATTTTTGTCCCAATTCTTCCCATTCCCATTGAAACTTTTCAAATCCCTCTCAAAATTGTTGAAATTCTGTTGAAGCTTTTAAAATTCTCTCTAGAATTTTCAAAATCCATGTCCACATGTTTACAATTTCACGTCAAAAAATGGCTAAAATTCCAGTTGAAATTTTTTCAAAGTCCCTTCAAAATTTTCCAATTTTTGTCCCAATTCTTCCCATTCCCATTGAAACTTTTCAAATCCCTCTCAAAATTGTTGAAATTCTGTTGAAGCTTTTAAAATTCTCTCTAGAATTTTCAAAATCCATGTCCACATGTTTACAATTTCACGTCAAAAAATGGCTAAAATTCCAGTTGAAATTTTTTCAAAGTCCCTTAAAAGTTTTCCAATTTTTGTCCCAATTCTTCCCATTCCCATTGAAACTTTTCAAATCCCTCTCAAAATTGTTGAAATTCTCTTGAAGCTTTTAAAATTCTCTCTAGAATTTTCAAAATCCATGTCCACATGTTTACAATTTCACGTCAAAAAATGGCTAAAATTCCAGTTGAAATTTTTTCAAAGTCCCTTAAAAATTTTCCAATTTTTGTCCCAATTCTTCCCATTCCCATTGAAACTTTTCAAATCCCTCTCAAAATTGTTGAAATTCTCTTGAAGCTTTTAAAATTCTCTCTAGAATTTTCAAAATCCATGGCCACATGTTTACAATTTCACGTCAAAAAATGGCTAAAATTCCAGTTGAAATTTTTTCAAAGTCCCTTAAAAATTTTCCAATTTTTGTCCCAATTCTTCCCATTCCCATTGAAACTTTTCAAATCCCTCTCAAAATTGTTGAAATTCTCTTGAAGCTTTTAAAATTCTCTCTAGAATTTTCAAAATCCACTTCAACATGTTTATAATTTCACGTCAAAAAATTGTTAAAATTCCAGTTGAAATTTTTTCAAAGTCCCTTAAAAATTTTCCAATTTTTGTCCCAATTCTTCCCATTCCCATTGAAACTTTTCAAATCCCTCTCAAAATTGTAGAAATTCTGTTGAAGCTTTAAAAATTCTGTCTAGAATTTTCAAAATCCATGTCCACATGTTTACAATTTCATGTCAAAAAATGGCTAAAATTCCAGTTGAAATTTTTTCAAAGTCCCTTAAAAATTTTCCAATTTTTGTCCCAATTCTTCCCATTCCCATTGAAACTTTTCAAATCCCTCTCAAATTTTTGAAATTCTCTTGAAGCTTTTAAAATTCTCTCTAGAATTTTCGAAATCCATGGCCACATGTTTACAATTTCACGTCAAAAAATTGTTAAAATTCCAGTTGAAATTTTTTCAAAGTCCCTTCAAAATTTTCCAATTTTTGTCCCAATTCTTCCCATTCCCATTGAAACTTTTCAAATCCCTCTCAAATTTTTGAAATTCTCTTGAAGCTTTTAAAATTCTCTCTAGAATTTTCAAAATCCACTTCAACATGTTTACAATTTCACGTCAAAAAATGGCTAAAATTCCAGTTGAAATTTTTTTCAAAGTCCCTTAAAAATTTTCCAATTTTTGTCCCAATTCTTCCCATTCCCATTGAAACTTTTCAAATCCCTCTCAAAATTGTAGAAATTCTGTTGAAGCTTTAAAAATTCTCTCTAGAATTTTCAAAAATCCATGTCCACATGTTTACAATTTCATGTCAAAAAATGGCTAAAATTCCAGTTGAAATTTTTTTCAAAGTCCCTTAAAAATTTTCCAATTTTTGTCCCAATTCTTCCCATTCCCATTGAAACTTTTCAAATCCCTCTCAAATTTTTGAAATTCTCTTGAAGCTTTTAAAATTCTCTCTAGAATTTTCAAAATCCATGTCCACATGTTTACAATTTCACGTCAAAAAATTGTTAAAATTCCAGTTGAAATTTTTTCAAGTCCCTTAAAAATTTTCCAATTTTTGTCCCAATTCTTCCCATTCCCATTGAAACTTTTCAAATCCTCTCAAAATTGTTGAAATTCTCTTGAAGCTTTTAAAATTCTCTCTAGAATTTTCAAAATCCATGGCCACATGTTTACAATTTCACATCAAAAAATGGCTAAAATTCCAGTTGAAATTTTTTCAAAGTCCCTTAAAAATTTTCCAATTTTTGTCCCAATTCTTCCCATTCCCATTGAAACTTTTCAAATCCCTCTCAAAATTGTTGAAATTCTGTTGAAGCTTTTAAAATTCTCTCTAGAATTTTCAAAATCCATGGCCACATGTTTACAATTTCACGTCAAAAAATGGCTAAAATTCCAGTTGAAATTTTTTCAAAGTCCCTTAAAAATTTTCCAATTTTTGTCCCAATTCTTCCCATTCCCATTGAAACTTTTCAAATCCCTCTCAAAATTGTTGAAATTCTCTTGAAGCTTTTAAAATTCTCTCTAGAATTTTCAAAATCCATGGCCACATGTTTACAATTTCACGTCAAAAAATGGCTAAAATTCCAGTTGAAATTTTTTCAAAGTCCCTTAAAAATTTTCCAATTTTTGTCCCAATTCTTCCCATTCCCATTGAAACTTTTCAAATCCCTCTCAAAATTGTTGAAATTCTCTTGAAGCTTTTAAAATTCTCTCTAGAATTTTCAAAATCCACTTCAACATGTTTACAATTGCACGTCAAAAAATTGCTAAAATTCCAGTTGAAATTTTTTCAAAGTCCCTTAAAAATTTTCCAATTTTTGTCCCAATTCTTCCCATTCCCATTGAAACTTTTCAAATCCCTCTCAAAATTGTTGAAATTCTCTTGAAGCTTTTAAAATTCTCTCTAGAATTTTCAAAATCCATGGCCACATGTTTACAATTTCACATCAAAAAATGGCTAAAATTCCAGTTGAAATTTTTTCAAAGTCCCTTAAAAATTTTCCAATTTTTGTCCCAATTCTTCCCATTCCCATTGAAACTTTTCAAATCCCTCTCAAAATTGTTGAAATTCTCTTGAAGCTTTTAAAATTCTCTCTAGAATTTTCCAAATCCATGGCCACATGTTTACAATTTCACGTCAAAAAATGGCTAAAATTCCAGTTGAAATTTTTTCAAAGTCCCTTAAAAATTTTCCAATTTTTGTCCCAATTCTTCCCATTCCCATTGAAACTTTTCAAATCCCTCTCAAAATTGTTGAAATTCTGTTGAAGCTTTTAAAATTCTCTCTAGAATTTTCAAAATCCATGTCCACATGTTTACAATTTCACGTCAAAAAATGGCTAAAATTCCAGTTGAAATTTTTTCAAAGTCCCTTAAAAATTTTCCAATTTTTGTCCCAATTCTTCCCATTCCCATTGAAACTTTTCAAATCCCTCTCAAAATTGTTGAAATTCTCTTGAAGCTTTTAAAATTCTCTCTAGAATTTTCAAAATCCATGTCCACATGTTTACAATTTCACGTCAAAAAATGGCTAAAATTCCAGTTGAAATTTTTTCAAAGTCCCTTAAAAATTTTCCAATTTTTGTCCCAATTCTTCCCATTCCCATTGAAACTTTTCAAATCCCTCTCAAATTTTTGAAATTCTCTTGAAGCTTTTAAAATTCTCTCTAGAATTTTCAAAATCCACTTCAACATGTTTACAATTTCACGTCAAAAAATGGCTAAAATTCCAGTTGAAATTTTTTCAAAGTCCCTTAAAAATTTTCCAATTTTTGTCCCAATTCTTCCCATTCCCATTGAAACTTTTCAAATCCCTCTCAAAATTGTTGAAATTCTCTTGAAGCTTTTAAAATTCTCTCTAGAATTTTCAAAATCCATGGCCACATGTTTACAATTTCACATCAAAAAATGGCTAAAATTCCAGTTGAAATTTTTTCAAAGTCCCTTCAAAATTTTCCAATTTTTGTCCCAATTCTTCCCATTCCCATTGAAACTTTTCAAATCCCTCTCAAAATTGTTGAAATTCTCTTGAAGCTTTTAAAATTCTCTCTAGAATTTTCAAAATCCACTTCAACATGTTTACAATTTCACGTCAAAAAATGGCTAAAATTCCAGTTGAAATTTTTTCAAAGTCCCTTAAAAATTTTCCAATTTTTGTCCCAATTCTTCCCATTCCCATTGAAACTTTTCAAATCCCTCTCAAAATTGTAGAAATTCTGTTGAAGCTTTAAAAATTCTCTCTAGAATTTTCAAAATCCATGTCCACATGTTTACAATTTCATGTCAAAAAATGGCTAAAATTCCAGTTGAAATTTTTTCAAAGTCCCTTAAAAATTTTCCAATTTTTGTCCCAATTCTTCCCATTCCCATTGAAACTTTTCAAATCCTCTCAAAATTGTTGAAATTCTGTTGAAGCTTTTAAAAATTCTCTCTAGAATTTTCAAAATCCATGGCCACATGTTTACAATTTCACGTCAAAAAATGGCTAAAATTCCAGTTGAAATTTTTTCAAAGTCCCTTAAAAATTTTCCAATTTTTGTCCCAATTCTTCCCATTCCCATTGAAACTTTTCAAATCCCTCTCAAAATTGTTGAAATTCTCTTGAAGCTTTTAAAATTCTCTCTAGAATTTTCAAAATCCACTTCAACATGTTTACAATTTCACGTCAAAAAATGGCTAAAATTCCAGTTGAAATTTTTTCAAAGTCCCTTAAAAATTTTCCAATTTTTGTCCCAATTCTTCCCATTCCCATTGAAACTTTTCAAATCCCTCTCAAAATTGTTGAAATTCTCTTGAAGCTTTTAAAATTCTCTCTAGAATTTTCAAAATCCACTTCAACATGTTTACAATTGCACGTCAAAAAATTGCTAAAATTCCAGTTGAAATTTTTTCAAAGTCCCTTAAAAATTTTCCAATTTTTGTCCCAATTCTTCCCATTCCCATTGAAACTTTTCAAATCCCTCTCAAAATTGTTGAAATTCTCTTGAAGCTTTTAAAATTCTCTCTAGAATTTTCAAAATCCATGGCCACATGTTTACAATTTCACATCAAAAAATGGCTAAAATTCCAGTTGAAATTTTTTCAAAGTCCCTTAAAAATTTTCCAATTTTTGTCCCAATTCTTCCCATTCCCATTGAAACTTTTCAAATCCCTCTCAAAATTGTTGAAATTCTGTTGAAGCTTTTAAAATTCTCTCTAGAATTTTCAAAATCCATGTCCACATGTTTACAATTTCACGTCAAAAATGGCTAAAATTCCAGTTGAAATTTTTTCAAAGTCCCTTAAAAATTTTCCAATTTTTGTCCCAATTCTTCCCATTCCCATTGAAACTTTTCAAATCCCTCTCAAAATTGTTGAAATTCTCTTGAAGCTTTTAAAAATTCTCTCTAGAATTTTCAAAATCCATGTCCACATGTTTACAATTTCACGTCAAAAAATGGCTAAAATTCCAGTTGAAATCTTTTCAAAGTCCCTTAAAAAGTTTTCCAATTTTTGTCCCAATTCTTCCCATTCCCATTGAAACTTTTCAAATCCCTCTCAAAATTGTTGAAATTCTGTTGAAGCTTTTAAAATTCTCTCTAGAATTTTCAAAATCCACTTCAACATGTTTACAATTTCACGTCAAAAAATTGCTAAAATTCCAGTTGAAATTTTTTCAAAGTCCCTTAAAAATTTTCCAATTTTTGTCCCAATTCTTCCCATTCCCATTGAAACTTTTCAAATCCCTCTCAAAATTGTTGAAATTCTCTTGAAGCTTTTAAAATTCTCTCTAGAATTTTCAAAATCCATGTCCACATGTTTACAATTTCACGTCAAAAAATGGCTAAAATTCCAGTTGAAATTTTTTCAAAGTCCCTTAAAAATTTTCCAATTTTTGTCCCAATTCTTCCCATTCCCATTGAAACTTTTCAAATCCCTCTCAAAATTGTTGAAATTCTCTTGAAGCTTTTAAAATTCTCTCTAGAATTTTCAAAATCCATGTCCACATGTTTACAATTTCACCTCAAAAAATGGCTAAAATTCCAGTTGAAATTTTTTCAAAGTCCCTTAAAAATTTTCCAATTTTTGTCCCAATTCTTCCCATTCCCATTGAAACTTTTCAAATCCCTCTCAAAATTGTTGAAATTCTGTTGAAGCTTTTAAAATTCTCTCTAGAATTTTCAAAATCCATGTCCACATGTTTACAATTTCACGTCAAAAAATGGCTAAAATTCCAGTTGAAATTTTTTCAAAGTCCCTTAAAAATTTTCCAATTTTTGTCCCAATTCTTCCCATTCCCATTGAAACTTTTCAAATCCCTCTCAAAATTGTTGAAATTCTCTTGAAGCTTTTAAAATTCTCTCTAGAATTTTCAAAATCCACTTCAACATGTTTACAATTTCACGTCAAAAAATGGCTAAAATTCCAGTTGAAATTTTTTCAAAGTCCCTTAAAAATTTTCCAATTTTTGTCCCAATTCTTCCCATTCCCATTGAAACTTTTCAAATCCCTCTCAAAATTGTTGAAATTCTCCTGAAGCTTTTAAAATTCTCTCTATAATTTTCAAAATCCATGTCCACATGTTTACAATTTCACGTCAAAAAATGGCTAAAATTCCAGTTGAAATTTTTTCAAAGTCCCTTCAAAATTTTCCAATTTTTGTCCCAATTCTTCCATTCCCATTGAAACTTTTCAAATCCCTCTCAAAATTGTTGAAATTCTGTTGAAGCTTTTAAAATTCTCTCTAGAATTTTCAAAATCCATGGCCACATGTTTACAATTTCACGTCAAAAAATGGCTAAAATTCCAGTTGAAATTTTTTCAAAGTCCCTTAAAAATTTTCCAATTTTTGTCCCAATTCTTCCCATTCCCATTGAAACTTTTCAAATCCCTCTCAAAATTGTTGAAATTCTGTTGAAGCTTTTAAAATTCTCTCTAGAATTTTCAAAATCCATGTCCACATGTTTACAATTTCACATCAAAAAATGGCTAAAATTCCAGTTGAAATTTTTTCAAAGTCCCTTAAAAATTTTCCAATTTTTGTCCCAATTCTTCCCATTCCCATTGAAACTTTTCAAATCCCTCTCAAAATTGTTGAAATTCTCTTGAAGCTTTTAAAATTCTCTCTAGAATTTTCAAAATCCATGTCCACATGTTTACAATTTCACGTCAAAAAATGGCTAAAATTCCAGTTGAAATTTTTTCAAAGTCCCTTAAAAATTTTCCAATTTTTGTCCCAATTCTTCCCATTCCCATTGAAACTTTTCAAATCCCTCTCAAAATTGTTGAAATTCTGTTGAAGCTTTTAAAATTCTCTCTAGAATTTTCAAAATCCATGTCCACATGTTTACAATTTCACGTCAAAAAATGGCTAAAATTCCAGTTGAAATTTTTTCAAAGTCCCTTAAAAATTTTCCAATTTTTGTCCCAATTCTTCCCATTCCCATTGAAACTTTTCAAATCCCTCTCAAAATTGTTGAAATTCTGTTGAAGCTTTTAAAATTCTCCCTAGAATTTTCAAAATCCATGTCCACATGTTTACAATTTCACGTCAAAAAATGGCTAAAATTCCAGTTGAAATTTTTCAAAGTCCCTTAAAAATTTTCCAATTTTTGTCCCAATTCTTCCCATTCCCATTGAAACTTTTCAAATCCCTCTCAAAATTGTTGAAATTCTCTTGAAGCTTTTAAAATTCTCTCTATAATTTTCAAAATCCATGTCCACATGTTTACAATTTCACGTCAAAAAATGGCTAAAATTCCAGTTGAAATTTTTTCAAAGTCCCTTCAAAATTTTCCAATTTTTGTCCCAATTCTTCCCATTCCCATTGAAACTTTTCAAATCCCTCTCAAAATTGTTGAAATTCTGTTGAAGCTTTTAAAATTCTCTCTAGAATTTTCAAAATCCATGTCCACATGTTTACAATTTCATGTCAAAAAATGGCTAAAATTCCAGTTGAAATTTTTTCAAAGTCCCTTCAAAATTTTCCAATTTTTGTCCCAATTCTTCCCATTCCCATTGAAACTTTTCAAATCCCTCTCAAAATTGTTGAAATTCTCTTGAAGCTTTTAAAATTCTCTCTAGAATTTTCAAAATCCATGGCCACATGTTTACAATTTCACGTCAAAAAATGGCTAAAATTCCAGTTGAAATTTTTTCAAAGTCCCTTAAAAATTTTCCAATTTTTGTCCCAATTCTTCCCATTCCCATTGAAACTTTTCAAATCCCTCTCAAAATTGTTGAAATTCTGTTGAAGCTTTTAAAATTCTCTCTAGAATTTTCAAAATCCACTTCCACATGTTTACAATTTCATGTCAAAAAATGGCTAAAATTCCAGTTGAAATTTTTTCAAAGTCCCTTAAAAATTTTCCAATTTTTGTCCCAATTCTTCCCATTCCCATTGAAACTTTTCAAATCCCTCTCAAAATTGTTGAAATTCTCTTGAAGATTTTAAAATTCTCTCTAGAATTTTCAAAATCC
>NW_028115033.1:0-26190 GCF_964273445.1 Streptopelia decaocto
AAAAATTTTCCAATTTTTGTCCCAATTCTTCCCATTCCCATGGAAACTTTTCAAATCCCTCTCAAAATTGTTGAAATTCTCTTGAAGCTTTTAAAATTCTCTCTAGAATTTTCAAAATCCATGGCCACATGTTTACAATTTCACGTCAAAAAATGGCTAAAATTCCAGTTGAAATTTTTTCAAAGTCCCTCAAAAATTTTCCAATTTTTGTCCCAATTCTTCCCATTCCCATTGAAACTTTTCAAATCCCTCTCAAAATTGTTGAAATTCTCTTGAAGCTTTTAAAATTCTCTCTAGAATTTTCAAAATCCATGGCCACATGTTTACAATTTCATGTAAAAAAATGGCTAAAATTCCAGTTGAAATTTTTTCAAAGTCCCTTAAAAATTTTCCAATTTTTGTCCCAATTCTTCCCATTCCCATTGAAACTTTTCAAATCCCTCTCAAAATTGTTGAAATTCTCTTGAAGCTTTTAAAATTCTCTCTAGAATTTTCAAAATCCATGTCCACATGTTTACAATTTCACATAAAAAAATTGCTAAAATTCCAGTTGAAATTTTTTCAAAGTCCCTTAAAAGTTTTCCAATTTTTGTCCCAATTCTTCCCATTCCCATTGAAACTTTTCAAATCCCTCTCAAAATTGTAGAAATTCTCTTGAAGCTTTTAAAATTCTCTCTAGAATTTTCAAAATCCATGGCCACATGTTTACAATTTCACGTAAAAAAATTGCTAAAATTCCAGTTGAAATTTTTTCAAAGTCCCTTAAAAATTTTCCAATTTTTGTCCCAATTCTTCCCATTCCCATTGAAACTTTTCAAATCCCTCTCAAAATTGTTGAAATTCTCTTGAAGCTTTTAAAATTCTCTCTAGAATTTTCAAAATCCATGTCCACATGTTCACAATTTCACGTCAAAAAATGGCTAAAATTCCAGTTGAAATTTTTTCAAAGTCCCTTAAAAATTTTCCAATTTTTGTCCCAATTCTTCCCATTCCCATTGAAACTTTTCAAATCCCTCTCAAAATTGTTGAAATTCTCTTGAAGCTTTTAAAATTCTCTCTAGAATTTTCAAAATCCATGGCCACATGTTCACAATTTCACGTCAAAAAATGGCTAAAATTCCAGTTGAAATTTTTTCAAAGTCCCTGAAAAATTTTCCCATTTTTGTCCCAATTCTTCCCATTCCCATTGAAACTTTTCAAATCCCTCTCAAAATTGTTGAAATTCTCTTGAAGCTTTTAAAATTCTCTCTAGAATTTTCAAAATCCATGTCCACATGTTTACAATTTCACGTCAAAAAATGGCTAAAATTCCAGTTGAAATTTTTTCAAAGTCCCTTAAAAATTTTCCAATTTTTGTCCCAATTCTTCCCATTCCCATTGAAACTTTTCAAATCCCTCTCAAAATTGTGGAAATTCTCTTGAAGCTTTTAAAATTGTCTCTAGAATTTTCAAAATCCATGGCCACATGTTTACAATTTCACGTCAAAAAATGGCTAAAATTCCAGTTGAAATTTTTTCAAAGTCCCTTAAAAATTTTCCAATTTTTGTCCCAATTCTTCCCATTCCCATTGAAACTTTTCAAATCCCTCTCAAAATTGTTGAAATTCTGTTAAAGCTTTTAAAATTCTCTCTAGAATTTTCAAAATCCATGTCCACATGTTTACAATTTCACGTCAAAAAATGGCTAAAATTCCAGTTGAAATTTTTTCAAAGTCCCTTAAAAATTTTCCAATTTTTGTCCCAATTCTTCCCATTCCCATTGAAACTTTTCAAATCCCTCTCAAAATTCTTGAAATTCTCTTGAAGCTTTTAAAATTCTCTCTAGAATTTTCAAAATCCATGGCCACATGTTTACAATTTCACGTAAAAAAATGCTAAAATTCCAGTTGAAATTTTTTCAAAGTCCCTTAAAAATTTTCCAATTTTTGTCCCAATTCTTCCCATTCCCATTGAAACTTTTCAAATCCCTCTCAAAATTGTTGAAATTCTCTTGAAGCTTTTAAAATTCTCTCTAGAATTTTCAAAATCCATGGCCACATGTTTACAATTTCACGTCAAAAAATGGCTAAAATTCCAGTTGAAATTTTTTCAAAGTCCCTTAAAAATTTTCCAATTTTTGTCCCAATTCTTCCCATTCCCATTGAAACTTTTCAAATCCCTCTCAAAATTGTTGAAATTCTGTTGAAGCTTTTAAAATTCTCTCTAGAATTTTCAAAATCCATGGCCACATGTTTACAATTTCACGTAAAAAAATGGCTAAAATTCCAGTTGAAATTTTTTCAAAGTCCCTTAAAAATTTTCCAATTTTTGTCCCAATTCTTCCCATTCCCATTGAAACTTTTCAAATCCCTCTCAAAAGTGTTGAAATTCTGTTGAAGCTTTTAAAATTCTCTCTAGAATTTTCAAAATCCATGTCCACATGTTCACAATTTCACGTCAAAAAATGGCTAAAATTCCAGTTGAAATTTTTTCAAAGTCCCTTAAAAATTTTCCAATTTTTGTCCCAATTCTTCCCATTCCCATTGAAACTTTTCAAATCCCTCTCAAAATTGTTGAAATTCTCTTGAAGCTTTTAAAATTCTCTCTAGAATTTTCAAAATCCATGGCCACATGTTTACAATTTCACGTCAAAAAATGGCTAAAATTCCAGTTGAAATTTTTTCAAAGTCCCTGAAAAATTTTCCAATTTTTGTCCCAATTCTTCCCATTCCCATTGAAACTTTTCAAATCCCTCTCAAAATTGTAGAAATTCTGTTAAAGCTTTTAAAATTCTCTCTAGAATTTTCAAAATCCATGGCCACATGTTTACAATTTCACGTCAAAAAATGGCTAAAATTCCAGTTGAAATTTTTTCAAAGTCCCTTAAAAATTTTCCAATTTTTGTCCCAATTCTTCCCATTCTCATTGAAACTTTTCAAATCCCTCTCAAAATTGTTGAAATTCTGTTGAAGCTTTAAAATTCTCTCTAGAATTTTCAAAATCCATGTCCACATGTCTACAATTTCACGTAAAAAAAATGCAAAAATTCCAGTTGAAATTTTTTCAAAGTCCCTTAAAAATTTTCCATTGTTTGTCCCAATTCTTCCCATTCCCATTGAAACTTTTCAAATCCCTCTCAAAATTGTTGAAATTCTCTTGAAGCTTTTAAAATTCTCTCTAGAATTTTCAAAATCCATGGCCACATGTTTACAATTTCACGTCAAAAAATGGCTAAAATTCCAGTTGAAATTTTTTCAAAGTCCCTTAAAAATTTTCCAATTTTTGTCCCAATTCTTCCCATTCCCATTGAAACTTTTCAAATCCCTCTCAAAATTGTTGAAATTCTGTTGAAGCTTTTAAAATTCTCTCTAGAATTTTCAAAATCCATGTCCACATGTTTACAATTTCACGTCAAAAAATGGCTAAAATTCCAGTTGAAATTTTTTCAAAGTCCCTTAAAAATTTTCCAATTTTTGTCCCAATTCTTCCCATTCCCATTGAAACTTTTCAAATCCCTCTCAAAATTGTTGAAATTCTCTTGAAGCTTTTAAAATTCTCTCTAGAATTTTCAAAATCCATGGCCACATGTTTACAATTTCACGTCAAAAAATGGCTAAAATTCCAGTTGAAATTTTTTCAAAGTCCCTTAAAAATTTTCCAATTTTTGTCCCCATTCTTCCCATTCCCATTGAAACTTTTCAAATCCCTCTCAAAATTGTAGAAATTCTGTTAAAGCTTTTAAAATTCTCTCTAGAATTTTCAAAATCCATGGCCACATGTTTACAATTTCACATAAAAAAATTGCTAAAATTCCAGTTGAAATTTTTTCAAAGTCCCTGAAAAATTTTCCAATTTTTGTCCCAATTCTTCCCATTCCCATTGAAACTTTTCAAATCCCTCTCAAAAGTGTTGTAATTCTGTTGAAGCTTTTAAAATTCTCTCTAGAATTTTCAAAATCCATGGCCACATGTTTACAATTTCACATAAAAAAATGGCTAAAATTCCAGTTGAAATTTTTTCAAAGTCCCTTAAAAATTTTCCAATTTTTGTCCCAATTCTTCCCATTCCCATTGAAACTTTTCAAATCCCTCTCAAAATTGTTGAAATTCTCTTGAAGCTTTTAAAATTCTCTCTAGAATTTTCAAAATCCATGTCCACATGTCTACAATTTCACGTAAAAAAAATGCTAAAATTCCAGTTGAAATTTTTTCAAAGTCCCTTAAAAATTTTCCATTTTTTGTCCCAATTCTTCCCATTCCCATTGAAACTTTTCAAATCCCTCTCAAAATTGTTGAAATTCTCTTGAAGCTTTTAAAATTCTCTCTAGAATTTTCAAAATCCATGGCCACATGTTTACAATTTCACGTCAAAAAATGGCTAAAATTCCAGTTGAAATTTTTTCAAAGTCCCTTAAAAATTTTCCCATTTTTGTCCCAATTCTTCCCATTCCCATTGAAACTTTTCAAATCCCTCTCCAAATTGTTGAAATTCTCTTGAAGCTTTTAAAATTCTCTCTAGAATTTTCAAAATCCATGTCCACATGTTTACAATTTCATGTAAAAAAAATGCTAAAATTCCAGTTGAAATTTTTTCAAAGTCCCTTAAAAATTTTCCAATTTTTGTCCCCATTCTTCCCATTCCCATTGAAACTTTTCAAATCCCTCTCAAAATTGTAGAAATTCTGTTAAAGCTTTTAAAATTCTCTCTAGAATTTTCAAAATCCATGGCCACATGTTTACAATTTCACATAAAAAAATTGCTAAAATTCCAGTTGAAATTTTTTCAAAGTCCCTGAAAAATTTTCCAATTTTTGTCCCAATTCTTCCCATTCCCATTGAAACTTTTCAAATCCCTCTCAAAATTGTTGAAATTCTCTTGAAGCTTTTAAAATTCTCTCTAGAATTTTCAAAATCCATGGCCACATGTTTACAATTTCACGTCAAAAAATGGCTAAAATTCCAGTTGAAATTTTTTCAAAGTCCCTTAAAAATTTTCCAATTTTTGTCCCAATTCTTCCCATTCCCATTGAAACTTTTCAAATCCCTCTCAAAATTGTTGAAATTCTGTTGAAGCTTTTAAAATTCTCTCTAGAATTTTCAAAATCCATGGCCACATGTTTACAATTTCACGTCAAAAAATGGCTAAAATTCCAGTTGAAATTTTTTCAAAGTCCCTTAAAAATTTTCCAATTTTTGTCCCAATTCTTCCCATTCCCATTGAAACTTTTCAAATCCCTCTCAAAATTGTTGAAATTCTCTTGAAGCTTTTAAAATTCTCTCTAGAATTTTCAAAATCCATGTCCACATGTTCACAATTTCACGTAAAAAAATGGCTAAAATTCCAGTTGAAATTTTTTCAAAGTCCCTTAAAAATTTTCCAATTTTTGTCCCAATTCTTCCCATTCCCATTGAAACTTTTCAAATCCCTCTCAAAATTGTTGAAATTCTCTTGAAGCTTTTAAAATTCTCTCTAGAATTTTCAAAATCCATGGCCACATGTTTACAATTTCACATAAAAAAATGGCTAAAATTCCAGTTGAAATTTTTTCAAAGTCCCTGAAAAATTTTCCAATATTTGTCCCCATTCTTCCCATTCCCATTGAAACTTTTCAAATCCCTCTCAAAATTGTTGAAATTCTCTTGAAGCTTTTAAAATTCTCTCTAGAATTTTCAAAATCCATGGCCACATGTTTACAATTTCATGTAAAAAAAATGCTAAAATTCCAGTTGAAATTTTTTCAAAGTCCCTTAAAAATTTTCCAATTTTTGTCCCCATTCTTCCCATTCCCATTGAAACTTTTCAAATCCCTCTCAAAATTGTAGAAATTCTGTTAAAGCTTTTAAAATTCTCTCTAGAATTTTCAAAATCCATGGCCACATGTTTACAATTTCACATAAAAAAATTGCTAAAATTCCAGTTGAAATTTTTTCAAAGTCCCTGAAAAATTTTCCAATTTTTGTCCCAATTCTTCCCATTCCCATTGAAACTTTTCAAATCCCTCTCAAAATTGTTGAAATTCTCTTGAAGCTTTTAAAATTCTCTCTAGAATTTTCAAAATCCATGGCCACATGTTTACAATTTCACGTCAAAAAATGGCTAAAATTCCAGTTGAAATTTTTTCAAAGTCCCTTAAAAATTTTCCAATTTTTGTCCCAATTCTTCCCATTCCCATGGAAACTTTTCAAATCCCTCTCAAAATTGTTGAAATTCTGTTGAAGCTTTTAAAATTCTCTCTAGAATTTTCAAAATCCATGTCCACATGTTTACAATTTCACGTCAAAAAATGGCTAAAATTCCAGTTGAAATTTTTTCAAAGTCCCTTAAAAATTTTCCAATTTTTGTCCCAATTCTTCCCATTCCCATTGAAACTTTTCAAATCCCTCTCAAAATTGTTGAAATTCTCTTGAAGCTTTTAAAATTCTCTCTAGAATTTTCAAAATCCATGTCCACATGTTCACAATTTCACGTCAAAAAATGGCTAAAATTCCAGTTGAAATTTTTTCAAAGTCCCTTAAAAATTTTCCAATTTTTGTCCCAATTCTTCCCATTCCCATTGAAACTTTTCAAATCCCTCTCAAAATTGTTGAAATTCTCTTGAAGCTTTTAAAATTCTCTCTAGAATTTTCAAAATCCATGGCCACATGTTTACAATTTCACATAAAAAAATGGCTAAAATTCCAGTTGAAATTTTTTCAAAGTCCCTGAAAAATTTTCCAATATTTGTCCCCATTCTTCCCATTCCCATTGAAACTTTTCAAATCCCTCTCAAAATTGTTGAAATTCTCTTGAAGCTTTTAAAATTCTCTCTAGAATTTTCAAAATCCATGGCCACATGTTTACAATTTCACGTCAAAAAATTGCTAAAATTCCAGTTGAAATTTTTTCAAAGTCCCTGAAAAATTTTCCAATTTTTGTCCCAATTCTTCCCATTCCCATTGAAACTTTTCAAATCCCTCTCAAAATTCTTGAAATTCTCTTGAAGCTTTTAAAATTCTCTCTAGAATTTTCAAAATCCATGTCCACATGTTTACAATTTCACATAAAAAAATGGCTAAAATTCCAGTTGAAATTTTTTCAAAGTCCCTTAAAAATTTTCCAATTTTTGTCCCAATTCTTCCCATTCCCATTGAAACTTTTCAAATCCCTCTCAAAATTGTTGAAATTCTCTTGAAGCTTTTAAAATTCTCTCTAGAATTTTCAAAATCCATGTCCACATATTTACAATTTCACGTCAAAAAATGGCTAAAATTCCAGTTGAAATTTTTTCAAAGTCCCTTAAAAATTTTCCAATTTTTGTCCCAATTCTTCCCATTCCCATTGAAACTTTTCAAATCCCTCTCAAAATTGTTGAAATTCTCTTGAAGCTTTTAAAATTCTCTCTAGAATTTTCAAAATCCATGTCCACATGTTCACAATTTCACGTAAAAAAATGGCTAAAATTCCAGTTGAAATTTTTTCAAAGTCCCTTAAAAATTTTCCAATTTTTGTCCCAATTCTTCCCATTCCCATTGAAACTTTTCAAATCCCTCTCAAAATTGTTGAAATTCTCTTGAAGCTTTTAAAATTCTCTCTAGAATTTTCAAAATCCATGGCCACATGTTTACAATTTCACATAAAAAAATGGCTAAAATTCCAGTTGAAATTTTTTCAAAGTCCCTGAAAAATTTTCCAATATTTGTCCCCATTCTTCCCATTCCCATTGAAACTTTTCAAATCCCTCTCAAAATTGTTGAAATTCTCTTGAAGCTTTTAAAATTCTCTCTAGAATTTTCAAAATCCATGGCCACATGTTTACAATTTCACGTCAAAAAATTGCTAAAATTCCAGTTGAAATTTTTTCAAAGTCCCTGAAAAATTTTCCAATTTTTGTCCCAATTCTTCCCATTCCCATTGAAACTTTTCAAATCCCTCTCAAAATTCTTGAAATTCTCTTGAAGCTTTTAAAATTCTCTCTAGAATTTTCAAAATCCATGTCCACATGTTTACAATTTCACATAAAAAAATGGCTAAAATTCCAGTTGAAATTTTTTCAAAGTCCCTTAAAAATTTTCCAATTTTTGTCCCAATTCTTCCCATTCCCATTGAAACTTTTCAAATCCCTCTCAAAATTGTTGAAATTCTCTTGAAGCTTTTAAAATTCTCTCTAGAATTTTCAAAATCCATGTCCACATATTTACAATTTCACGTCAAAAAATGGCTAAAATTCCAGTTGAAATTTTTTCAAAGTCCCTTAAAAATTTTCCAATTTTTGTCCCAATTCTTCCCATTCCCATTGAAACTTTTCAAATCCCTCTCAAAATTGTTGAAATTCTCTTGAAGCTTTTAAAATTCTCTCTAGAATTTTCAAAATCCATGTCCACATGTTCACAATTTCACGTAAAAAAATGGCTAAAATTCCAGTTGAAATTTTTTCAAAGTCCCTTAAAAATTTTCCAATTTTTGTCCCAATTCTTCCCATTCCCATTGAAACTTTTCAAATCCCTCTCAAAATTGTTGAAATTCTCTTGAAGCTTTTAAAATTCTCTCTAGAATTTTCAAAATCCATGGCCACATGTTTACAATTTCACATAAAAAAATGGCTAAAATTCCAGTTGAAATTTTTTCAAAGTCCCTTAAAAATTTTCCAATTTTTGTCCCAATTCTTCCCATTCCCATTGAAACTTTTCAAATCCCTCTCAAAATTGTTGAAATTCTCTTGAAGCTTTTAAAATTCTCTCTAGAATTTTCAAAATCCATGTCCACATGTTCACAATTTCACGTAAAAAAATGGCTAAAATTCCAGTTGAAATTTTTTCAAAGTCCCTTAAAAATTTTCCAATTTTTGTCCCAATTCTTCCCATTCCCATTGAAACTTTTCAAATCCCTCTCAAAATTGTTGAAATTCTCTTGAAGCTTTTAAAATTCTCTCTAGAATTTTCAAAATCCATGGCCACATGTTTACAATTTCACATAAAAAAATGGCTAAAATTCCAGTTGAAATTTTTTCAAAGTCCCTGAAAAATTTTCCAATATTTGTCCCCATTCTTCCCATTCCCATTGAAACTTTTCAAATCCCTCTCAAAATTGTTGAAATTCTCTTGAAGCTTTTAAAATTCTCTCTAGAATTTTCAAAATCCATGGCCACATGTTTACAATTTCACGTCAAAAAATTGCTAAAATTCCAGTTGAAATTTTTTCAAAGTCCCTGAAAAATTTTCCAATTTTTGTCCCAATTCTTCCCATTCCCATTGAAACTTTTCAAATCCCTCTCAAAATTCTTGAAATTCTCTTGAAGCTTTTAAAATTCTCTCTAGAATTTTCAAAATCCATGTCCACATGTTTACAATTTCACATAAAAAAATGGCTAAAATTCCAGTTGAAATTTTTTCAAAGTCCCTTAAAAATTTTCCAATTTTTGTCCCAATTCTTCCCATTCCCATTGAAACTTTTCAAATCCCTCTCAAAATTGTTGAAATTCTCTTGAAGCTTTTAAAATTCTCTCTAGAATTTTCAAAATCCATGTCCACATATTTACAATTTCACGTCAAAAAATGGCTAAAATTCCAGTTGAAATTTTTTCAAAGTCCCTTAAAAATTTTCCAATTTTTGTCCCAATTCTTCCCATTCCCATTGAAACTTTTCAAATCCCTCTCAAAATTGTTGAAATTCTCTTGAAGCTTTTAAAATTCTCTCTAGAATTTTCAAAATCCATGTCCACATGTTCACAATTTCACGTAAAAAAATGGCTAAAATTCCAGTTGAAATTTTTTCAAAGTCCCTTAAAAATTTTCCAATTTTTGTCCCAATTCTTCCCATTCCCATTGAAACTTTTCAAATCCCTCTCAAAATTGTTGAAATTCTCTTGAAGCTTTTAAAATTCTCTCTAGAATTTTCAAAATCCATGGCCACATGTTTACAATTTCACATAAAAAAATGGCTAAAATTCCAGTTGAAATTTTTTCAAAGTCCCTGAAAAATTTTCCAATATTTGTCCCCATTCTTCCCATTCCCATTGAAACTTTTCAAATCCCTCTCAAAATTGTTGAAATTCTCTTGAAGCTTTTAAAATTCTCTCTAGAATTTTCAAAATCCATGGCCACATGTTTACAATTTCACGTCAAAAAATTGCTAAAATTCCAGTTGAAATTTTTTCAAAGTCCCTGAAAAATTTTCCAATTTTGTCCCAATTCTTCCCATTCCCATTGAAACTTTTCAAATCCCTCTCAAAATTCTTGAAATTCTCTTGAAGCTTTTAAAATTCTCTCTAGAATTTTCAAAATCCATGTCCACATGTTTACAATTTCACATAAAAAAATGGCTAAAATTCCAGTTGAAATTTTTTCAAAGTCCCTTAAAAATTTTCCAATTTTTGTCCCAATTCTTCCCATTCCCATTGAAACTTTTCAAATCCCTCTCAAAATTGTTGAAATTCTCTTGAAGCTTTTAAAATTCTCTCTAGAATTTTCAAAATCCATGTCCACATATTTACAATTTCACGTCAAAAAATGGCTAAAATTCCAGTTGAAATTTTTTCAAAGTCCCTTAAAAATTTTCCAATTTTTGTCCCAATTCTTCCCATTCCCATTGAAACTTTTCAAATCCCTCTCAAAATTGTTGAAATTCTCTTGAAGCTTTTAAAATTCTCTCTAGAATTTTCAAAATCCATGTCCACATGTTTACAATTTCATGTAAAAAAATGGCTAAAATTCCAGTTGAAATTTTTTCAAAGTCCCTTAAAAATTTTCCCATTTTGTCCCAATTCTTCCCATTCCCATTGAAACTTTTCAAATCCCTCTCAAAATTGTTGAAATTCTCTTGAAGCTTTTAAAATTCTCTCTAGAATTTTCAAAATCCATGTCCACATGTTTACAATTTCATGTAAAAAAAATGCTAAAAATTCCAGTTGAAATTTTTTCAAAGTCCCTTAAAAATTTTCCAATTTTTGTCCCCATTCTTCCCATTCCCATTGAAACTTTTCAAATCCCTCTCAAAATTGTAGAAATTCTCTTGAAGCTTTTAAAATTCTCTCTAGAATTTTCAAAATCCATGGCCACATGTTTACAATTTCACATAAAAAAATTGCTAAAATTCCAGTTGAAATTTTTTCAAAGTCCCTGAAAAATTTTCCAATTTTTGTCCCAATTCTTCCCATTCCCATTGAAACTTTTCAAATCCCTCTCAAAATTGTTGAAATTCTCTTGAAGCTTTTAAAATTCTCTCTAGAATTTTCAAAATCCATGGCCACATGTTTACAATTTCACGTCAAAAATGGCTAAAATTCCAGTTGAAATTTTTTCAAAGTCCCTTAAAAATTTTCCAATTTTTGTCCCAATTCTTCCCATTCCCATTGAAACTTTTCAAATCCCTCTCAAAATTGTTGAAATTCTGTTGAAGCTTTTAAAATTCTCTCTAGAATTTTCAAAATCCATGTCCACATGTTTACAATTTCACATAAAAAAATGGCTAAAATTCCAGTTGAAATTTTTCAAAGTCCCTTAAAAATTTTCCAATTTTTGTCCCAATTCTTCCCATTCCCATTGAAACTTTTCAAATCCCTCTCAAAATTGTTGAAATTCTCTTGAAGCTTTTAAAATTCTCTCTAGAATTTTCAAAATCCATGTCCACATGTTCACAATTTCACGTCAAAAAATGGCTAAAATTCCAGTTGAAATTTTTTCAAAGTCCCTTAAAAATTTTCCAATTTTTGTCCCAATTCTTCCCATTCCCATTGAAACTTTTCAAATCCCTCTCAAAATTGTTGAAATTCTCTTGAAGCTTTTAAAATTCTCTCTAGAATTTTCAAAATCCATGGCCACATGTTTACAATTTCACGTAACAAAATGGCTAAAATTCCAGTTGAAATTTTTTCAAAGTCCCTGAAAAATTTTCCAATATTTGTCCCCATTCTTCCCATTCCCATTGAAACTTTTCAAATCCCTCTCAAAATTCTTGAAATTCTCTTGAAGCTTTTAAAAATTCTCTCTAGAATTTTCAAAATCCATGTCCACATGTTTACAATTTCATGTAAAAAAAATGCTAAAATTCCAGTTGAAATTTTTTCAAAGTCCCTTAAAAATTTTCCAATTTTTGTCCCCATTCTTCCCATTCCCATTGAAACTTTTCAAATCCCTCTCAAAATTGTAGAAATTCTGTTAAAGCTTTTAAAATTCTCTCTAGAATTTTCAAAATCCATGGCCACATGTTTACAATTTCACATAAAAAATTGCTAAAATTCCAGTTGAAATTTTTTCAAAGTCCCTGAAAAATTTTCCAATTTTTGTCCCAATTCTTCCCATTCCCATTGAAACTTTTCAAATCCCTCTCAAAATTGTTGAAATTCTCTTGAAGCTTTTAAAATTCTCTCTAGAATTTTCAAAATCCATGGCCACATGTTTACAATTTCACGTCAAAAAATGGCTAAAATTCCAGTTGAAATTTTTTCAAAGTCCCTTAAAAATTTTCCCATTTTTGTCCCAATTCTTCCCATTCCCATTGAAACTTTTCAAATCCCTCTCAAAATTGTTGAAATTCTGTTGAAGCTTTTAAAATTCTCTCTAGAATTTTCAAAATCCATGTCCACATGTTTACAATTTCACATAAAAAAATGGCTAAAATTCCAGTTGAAATTTTTCAAAGTCCCTTAAAAATTTCCAATTTTTGTCCCAATTCTTCCCATTCCCATTGAAACTTTTCAAATCCCTCTCAAAATTGTTGAAATTCTCTTGAAGCTTTTAAAATTCTCTCTAGAATTTTCAAAATCCATGTCCACATGTTTACAATTTCATGTAAAAAAAATGCTAAAATTCCAGTTGAAATTTTTTCAAAGTCCCTTAAAAATTTTCCAATTTTTGTCCCCATTCTTCCCATTCCCATTGAAACTTTTCAAATCCCTCTCAAAATTGTAGAAATTCTGTTAAAGCTTTTAAAATTCTCTCTAGAATTTTCAAAATCCATGGCCACATGTTTACAATTTCACATAAAAAAATTGCTAAAATTCCAGTTGAAATTTTTTCAAAGTCCCTGAAAAATTTTCCAATTTTTGTCCCAATTCTTCCCATTCCCATTGAAACTTTTCAAATCCCTCTCAAAATTGTTGAAATTCTCTTGAAGCTTTTAAAATTCTCTCTAGAATTTTCAAAATCCATGGCCACATGTTTACAATTTCACGTCAAAAAATGGCTAAAATTCCAGTTGAAATTTTTTCAAAGTCCCTTAAAAATTTTCCCATTTTTGTCCCAATTCTTCCCATTCCCATTGAAACTTTTCAAATCCCTCTCAAAATTGTTGAAATTCTGTTGAAGCTTTTAAAATTCTCTCTAGAATTTTCAAAATCCATGTCCACATGTTTACAATTTCACATAAAAAAATGGCTAAAATTCCAGTTGAAATTTTTTCAAAGTCCCTTAAAAATTTTCCAATTTTTGTCCCAATTCTTCCCATTCCCATTGAAACTTTTCAAATCCCTCTCAAAATTGTTGAAATTCTCTTGAAGCTTTTAAAATTCTCTCTAGAATTTTCAAAATCCATGGCCACATGTTCACAATTTCACGTCAAAAAATGGCTAAAATTCCAGTTGAAATTTTTTCAAAGTCCCTTAAAAATTTTCCAATTTTTGTCCCAATTCTTCCCATTCCATTGAAACTTTTCAAATCCCTCTCAAAATTGTTGAAATTCTCTTGAAGCTTTTAAAAATTCTCTCTAGAATTTTCAAAATCCATGGCCACATGTTTACAATTTCACATAAAAAAATGGCTAAAATTCCAGTTGAAATTTTTTCAAAGTCCCTGAAAAATTTTCCAATATTTGTCCCCATTCTTCCCATTCCCATTGAAACTTTTCAAATCCCTCTCAAAATTGTTGAAATTCTCTTGAAGCTTTTAAAATTCTCTCTAGAATTTTCAAAATCCATGGCCACATGTTTACAATTTCACGTCAAAAATTGCTAAAATTCCAGTTGAAATTTTTTCAAAGTCCCTGAAAAATTTTCCAATTTTTGTCCCAATTCTTCCCATTCCCATTGAAACTTTTCAAATCCCTCTCAAAATTCTTGAAATTCTCTTGAAGCTTTTAAAATTCTCTCTAGAATTTTCAAAATCCATGTCCACATGTTTACAATTTCACATAAAAAAATGGCTAAAATTCCAGTTGAAATTTTTTCAAAGTCCCTTAAAAATTTTCCAATTTTTGTCCCAATTCTTCCCATTCCCATTGAAACTTTTCAAATCCCTCTCAAAATTGTTGAAATTCTCTTGAAGCTTTTAAAATTCTCTCTAGAATTTTCAAAATCCATGTCCACATATTTACAATTTCACGTCAAAAAATGGCTAAAATTCCAGTTGAAATTTTTTCAAAGTCCCTTAAAAATTTTCCAATTTTTGTCCCCATTCTTCCCATTCCCATTGAAACTTTTCAAATCCCTCTCAAAATTGTAGAAATTCTGTTAAAGCTTTTAAAATTCTCTCTAGAATTTTCAAAATCCATGGCCACATGTTTACAATTTCACATAAAAAAATTGCTAAAATTCCAGTTGAAATTTTTTCAAAGTCCCTGAAAAATTTTCCAATTTTTGTCCCAATTCTTCCCATTCCCATTGAAACTTTTCAAATCCCTCTCAAAATTGTTGAAATTCTCTTGAAGCTTTTAAAATTCTCTCTAGAATTTTCAAAATCCATGGCCACATGTTTACAATTTCACGTCAAAAAATGGCTAAAATTCCAGTTGAAATTTTTTCAAAGTCCCTTAAAAATTTTCCCCATTTTTGTCCCAATTCTTCCCATTCCCATTGAAACTTTTCAAATCCCTCTCAAAATTGTTGAAATTCTGTTGAAGCTTTTAAAATTCTCTCTAGAATTTTCAAAATCCATGTCCACATGTTTACAATTTCACATAAAAAAATGGCTAAAATTCCAGTTGAAATTTTTTCAAAGTCCCTTAAAAATTTTCCAATTTTTGTCCCAATTCTTCCCATTCCCATTGAAACTTTTCAAATCCCTCTCAAAATTGTTGAAATTCTCTTGAAGCTTTTAAAATTCTCTCTAGAATTTTCAAAATCCATGGCCACATGTTCACAATTTCACGTCAAAAAATGGCTAAAATTCCAGTTGAAATTTTTTCAAAGTCCCTTAAAAATTTTCCAATTTTTGTCCCAATTCTTCCCATTCCCATTGAAACTTTTCAAATCCCTCTCAAAATTGTTGAAATTCTCTTGAAGCTTTTAAAATTCTCTCTAGAATTTTCAAAATCCATGGCCACATGTTTACAATTTCACATAAAAAAATGGCTAAAATTCCAGTTGAAATTTTTCAAAGTCCCTGAAAAATTTTCCAATATTTGTCCCCATTCTTCCCATTCCCATTGAAACTTTTCAAATCCCTCTCAAAATTGTTGAAATTCTCTTGAAGCTTTTAAAATTCTCTCTAGAATTTTCAAAATCCATGGCCACATGTTTACAATTTCACGTCAAAAAATTGCTAAAATTCCAGTTGAAATTTTTTCAAAGTCCCTGAAAAATTTTCCAATTTTTGTCCCAATTCTTCCCATTCCCATTGAAACTTTCAAATCCCTCTCAAAATTCTTGAAATTCTCTTGAAGCTTTTAAAATTCTCTCTAGAATTTTCAAAATCCATGTCCACATGTTTACAATTTCACATAAAAAAATGGCTAAAATTCCAGTTGAAATTTTTTCAAAGTCCCTTAAAAATTTTCCAATTTTTGTCCCAATTCTTCCCATTCCCATTGAAACTTTTCAAATCCCTCTCAAAATTGTTGAAATTCTCTTGAAGCTTTTAAAATTCTCTCTAGAATTTTCAAAATCCATGTCACATATTTACAATTTCACGTTAAAAAATGGCTAAAATTCCAGTTGAAATTTTTTCAAAGTCCCTTAAAAATTTTCCAATTTTTGTCCCAATTCTTCCCATTCCCATTGAAACTTTTCAAATCCCTCTCAAAATTGTTGAAATTCTCTTGAAGCTTTTAAATTCTCTCTAGAATTTTCAAAATCCATGTCCACATGTTCACAATTTCACGTAAAAAATGGCTAAAATTCCAGTTGAAATTTTTTCAAAGTCCCTTAAAAATTTTCCAATTTTTGTCCCAATTCTTCCCATTCCCATTGAAACTTTTCAAATCCCTCTCAAAATTGTTGAAATTCTCTTGAAGCTTTTAAAATTCTCTCTAGAATTTTCAAAATCCATGGCCACATGTTTACAATTTCACATAAAAAAATGGCTAAAATTCCAGTTGAAATTTTTTCAAAGTCCCTTAAAAATTTTCCAATTTTTGTCCCAATTCTTCCCATTCCCATTGAAACTTTTCAAATCCCTCTCAAAATTGTTGAAATTCTCTTGAAGCTTTTAAAATTCTCTCTAGAATTTTCAAAATCCATGTCCACATATTTACAATTTCACGTTAAAAAATGGCTAAAATTCCAGTTGAAATTTTTTCAAAGTCCCTTAAAAATTTTCCAATTTTTGTCCCAATTCTTCCCATTCCCATTGAAACTTTTCAAATCCCTCTCAAAATTGTTGAAATTCTCTTGAAGCTTTTAAAATTCTCTCTAGAATTTTCAAAATCCATGTCCACATGTTCACAATTTCACGTAAAAAAATGGCTAAAATTCCAGTTGAAATTTTTCAAAGTCCCTTAAAAATTTTCCAATTTTTGTCCCAATTCTTCCCATTCCCATTGAAACTTTTCAAATCCCTCTCAAAATTGTTGAAATTCTCTTGAAGCTTTTAAAATTCTCTCTAGAATTTTCAAAATCCATGGCCACATGTTTACAATTTCACATAAAAAAATGGCTAAAATTCCAGTTGAAATTTTTCAAAGTCCCTGAAAAATTTTCCAATATTTGTCCCCATTCTTCCCATTCCCATTGAAACTTTTCAAATCCCTCTCAAAATTGTTGAAATTCTCTTGAAGCTTTTAAAATTCTCTCTAGAATTTTCAAAATCCATGTCCACATGTTTACAAATTTCACATAAAAAAATTGCTAAAATTCCAGTTGAAATTTTTCAAAGTCCCTGAAAAATTTTCCAATTTTTGTCCCAATTCTTCCATTCCCATTGAAACTTTTCAAATCCCTCTCAAAATTGTAGAAATTCTCTTGAAGCTTTTAAAATTCTCTCTAGAATTTTCAAAATCCATGGCCACATGTTTACAATTTCACGTAAAAAAATGGCTAAAATTCCAGTTGAAATTTTTTCAAAGTCCCTTAAAAATTTTCCAATTTTTGTCCCAATTCTTCCCATTCCCATTGAAACTTTTCAAATCCCTCTCAAAATTGTTGAAATTCTCTTGAAGCTTTTAAAATTCTCTCTAGAATTTTCAAAAATCCATGTCCACATGTTCACAATTTCACGTCAAAAAATGGCTAAAATTCCAGTTGAAATTTTTTCAAAGTCCCTTAAAAATTTTCCAATTTTTGTCCCAATTCTTCCATTCCCATTGAAACTTTTCAAATCCCTCTCAAAATTGTTGAAATTCTCTTGAAGCTTTTAAAATTCTCTCTAGAATTTTCAAAATCCATGGCCACATGTTTACAATTTCACGTCAAAAAATGGCTAAAATTCCAGTTGAAATTTTTTCAAAGTCCCTGAAAAATTTTCCAATTTTTGTCCCATTCTTCCCATTCCCATTGAAACTTTTCAAATCCCTCTCAAAATTGTAGAAATTCTGTTAAAGCTTTTAAAATTCTCTCTAGAATTTTCAAAATCCATGGCCACATGTTTACAATTTCACGTCAAAAAATGGCTAAAATTCCAGTTGAAATTTTTCAAAGTCCCTTAAAAATTTTCCAATTTTTGTCCCAATTCTTCCCATTCTCATTGAAACTTTTCAAATCCCTCTCAAAATTGTTGAAATTCTGTTGAAGCTTTAAAATTCTCTCTAGAATTTCAAAATCCATGTCACATGTCTACAATTTCACGTAAAAAAAATGCTAAAATTCCAGTTGAAATTTTTTCAAAGTCCCTTAAAAATTTTCCAATTTTTGTCCCAATTCTTCCCATTCCCATGGAAACTTTTCAAATCCCTCTCAAAATTGTTGAAATTCTCTTGAAGCTTTTAAAATTCTCTCTAGAATTTTCAAAATCCATGGCCACATGTTCACATTTCACGTCAAAAAATGGCTAAAATTCCAGTTGAAATTTTTTCAAAGTCCCTGAAAAATTTTCCCATTTTGTCCCAATTCTTCCCATTCCCATTGAAAACTTTTCAAATCCCTCTCAAAATTGTTGAAATTCTCTTGAAGCTTTTTAAAATTCTCTCTAGAATTTCAAAATCCATGTCCACATGTTTACAATTTCACGTCAAAAAAATGGCTAAAATTCCAGTTGAAATTTTTTCAAAGTCCCTTAAAATTAAAAATTTTCCAATTTTTGTCCCAATTCTTCCCATTCCCATTGAAACTTTTCAAATCCCTCTCAAAATTGTGGAAATTCTCTTGAAGCTTTTAAAATTGTCTCTCTAGAATTTTCAAAATCCCATGGCCACATGTCTACTTACAATTTCACGTCAAAAAATGGCTAAAATTCCAGTTGAAATTTTTTCAAAGTCCCTTAAAAATTTTCCAATTTTTGTCCCAATTCTTCCCATTCCCATTGAAACTTTTCAAATCCCTCATAAAACTGTTGAAATTCTCTTGAAGCTTTTAAAATTCTCTCTAGAATTTTCAAAATCCATGTCCACATATTTACAATTTCACGTTAAAAAATGGCTAAAATTCCAGTTGAAATTTTTTCAAAGTCCCTTAAAAATTTTCCAATTTTTGTCCCAATTCTTCCCATTCCCATTGAAACTTTTCAAATCCCTCTCAAAATTGTTGAAATTCTCTTGAAGCTTTTAAAATTCTCTCTAGAATTTTCAAAATCCATGTCCACATGTTCACAATTTCACGTAAAAAAATGGCTAAAATTCCAGTTGAAATTTTTTCAAAGTCCCTTAAAAATTTTCCAATTTTTGTCCCAATTCTTCCCATTCCCATTGAAACTTTTCAAATCCCTCTCAAAATTGTTGAAATTCTCTTGAAGCTTTTAAAATTCTCTCTAGAATTTTCAAAATCCATGGCCACATGTTTACAATTTCACATAAAAAAATGGCTAAAATTCCAGTTGAAATTTTTTCAAAGTCCCTGAAAAATTTTCCAATATTTGTCCCCATTCTTCCCATTCCCATTGAAACTTTTCAAATCCCTCTCAAAATTGTTGAAATTCTCTTGAAGCTTTTAAAATTCTCTCTAGAATTTTCAAAATCCATGTCCACATGTTTACAATTTCACATAAAAAAATTGCTAAAATTCCAGTTGAAATTTTTTCAAAGTCCCTGAAAAATTTTCCAATTTTTGTCCCAATTCTTCCCATTCCCATTGAAACTTTTCAAATCCCTCTCAAAATTGTAGAAATTCTCTTGAAGCTTTTAAAATTCTCTCTAGAATTTTCAAAATCCATGGCCACATGTTTACAATTTCACGTAAAAAAATGGCTAAAATTCCAGTTGAAATTTTTTCAAAGTCCCTTAAAAATTTTCCAATTTTTGTCCCAATTCTTCCCATTCCCATTGAAACTTTTCAAATCCCTCTCAAAATTGTTGAAATTCTCTTGAAGCTTTTAAAATTCTCTCTAGAATTTTCAAAATCCATGTCCACATGTTCACAATTTCACGTCAAAAAATGGCTAAAATTCCAGTTGAAATTTTTTCAAAGTCCCTTAAAAATTTTCCAATTTTTGTCCCAATTCTTCCCATTCCCATTGAAACTTTTCAAATCCCTCTCAAAATTGTTGAAATTCTCTTGAAGCTTTTAAAATTCTCTCTAGAATTTTCAAAATCCATGGCCACATGTTTACAATTTCACGTCAAAAAATGGCTAAAATTCCAGTTGAAATTTTTTCAAAGTCCCTGAAAAATTTTCCAATTTTTGTCCCAATTCTTCCCATTCCCATTGAAACTTTTCAAATCCCTCTCAAAATTGTAGAAATTCTGTTAAAGCTTTTAAAATTCTCTCTAGAATTTTCAAAATCCATGGCCACATGTTTACAATTTCACGTCAAAAAATGGCTAAAATTCCAGTTGAAATTTTTTCAAAGTCCCTTAAAAATTTTCCAATTTTTGTCCCAATTCTTCCCATTCTCATTGAAACTTTTCAAATCCCTCTCAAAATTGTTGAAATTCTGTTGAAGCTTTAAAATTCTCTCTAGAATTTTCAAAATCCATGTCCACATGTCTACAATTTCACGTAAAAAAAATGCTAAAATTCCAGTTGAAATTTTTTCAAAGTCCCTTAAAAATTTTCCAATTTTTGTCCCAATTCTTCCCATTCCCATGGAAACTTTTCAAATCCCTCTCAAAATTGTTGAAATTCTCTTGAAGCTTTTAAAATTCTCTCTAGAATTTTCAAAATCCATGGCCACATGTTTACAATTTCACGTCAAAAAATGGCTAAAATTCCAGTTGAAATTTTTTCAAAGTCCCTTAAAAATTTTCCAATTTTTGTCCCAATTCTTCCCATTCCCATTGAAACTTTTCAAATCCCTCTCAAAATTGTTGAAATTCTCTTGAAGCTTTTAAAATTCTCTCTAGAATTTTCAAAATCCATGGCCACATGTTTACAATTTCATGTAAAAAAATGGCTAAAATTCCAGTTGAAATTTTTTCAAAGTCCCTTAAAAATTTTCCAATTTTTGTCCCAATTCTTCCCATTCCCATTGAAACTTTTCAAATCCCTCTCAAAATTGTTGAAATTCTCTTGAAGCTTTTAAAATTCTCTCTAGAATTTTCAAAATCCATGGCCACATGTTACAATTTCACATAAAAAAATTGCTAAAATTCCAGTTGAAATTTTTTCAAAGTCCCTTAAAAGTTTTCCAATTTTTGTCCCAATTCTTCCCATTCCCATTGAAACTTTTCAAATCCCTCTCAAAATTGTAGAAATTCTCTTGAAGCTTTTAAAATTCTCTCTAGAATTTTCAAAATCCATGGCCACATGTTTACAATTTCACGTAAAAAAATTGCTAAAATTCCAGTTGAAATTTTTTCAAAGTCCCTTAAAAATTTTCCAATTTTTGTCCCAATTCTTCCCATTCCCATTGAAACTTTTCAAATCCCTCTCAAAATTGTTGAAATTCTCTTGAAGCTTTTAAAATTCTCTCTAGAATTTTCAAAATCCATGGCCACATGTTCACAATTTCACGTCAAAAAATGGCTAAAATTCCAGTTGAAATTTTTTCAAAGTCCCTGAAAAATTTTCCCATTTTTGTCCCAATTCTTCCCATTCCCATTGAAACTTTTCAAATCCCTCTCAAAATTGTTGAAATTCTCTTGAAGCTTTTAAAATTCTCTCTAGAATTTTCAAAATCCATGTCCACATGTTTACAATTTCACGTCAAAAAATGGCTAAAATTCCAGTTGAAATTTTTTCAAAGTCCCTTAAAAATTTTCCAATTTTTGTCCCAATTCTTCCCATTCCCATTGAAACTTTTCAAATCCCTCTCAAAATTGTGGAAATTCTCTTGAAGCTTTTAAAATTGTCTCTAGAATTTTCAAAATCCATGGCCACATGTTTACAATTTCACGTCAAAAAATGGCTAAAATTCCAGTTGAAATTTTTTCAAAGTCCCTTAAAAATTTTCCAATTTTTGTCCCAATTCTTCCCATTCCCATTGAAACTTTTCAAATCCCTCTCAAAATTGTTGAAATTCTGTTAAAGCTTTTAAAATTCTCTCTAGAATTTTCAAAATCCATGGCCACATGTTTACAATTTCACGTCAAAAAATGGCTAAAATTCCAGTTGAAATTTTTTCAAAGTCCCTTAAAAATTTTCCAATTTTTGTCCCAATTCTTCCCATTCCCATTGAAACTTTTCAAATCCCTCTCAAAATTCTTGAAATTCTCTTGAAGCTTTTAAAATTCTCTCTAGAATTTTCAAAATCCATGGCCACATGTTTACAATTTCACGTAAAAAAATGCTAAAATTCCAGTTGAAATTTTTTCAAAGTCCCTTAAAAATTTTCCAATTTTTGTCCCAATTCTTCCCATTCCCATTGAAACTTTTCAAATCCCTCTCAAAATTGTTGAAATTCTCTTGAAGCTTTTAAAATTCTCTCTAGAATTTTCAAAATCCATGTCCACATGTTTACAATTTCACGTCAAAAAATGGCTAAAATTCCAGTTGAAATTTTTTCAAAGTCCCTTAAAAGTTTTCCAATTTTTGTCCCAATTCTTCCCATTCCCATTGAAACTTTTCAAATCCCTCTCAAAATTGTAGAAATTCTCTTGAAGCTTTTAAAATTCTCTCTAGAATTTTCAAAATCCATGGCCACATGTTTACAATTTCACGTAAAAAAATGGCTAAAATTCCAGTTGAAATTTTTTCAAAGTCCCTTAAAAATTTTCCAATTTTTGTCCCAATTCTTCCCATTCCCATTGAAACTTTTCAAATCCCTCTCAAAATTGTTGAAATTCTCTTGAAGCTTTTAAAATTCTCTCTAGAATTTTCAAAATCCATGTCCACATGTTCACAATTTCACGTCAAAAAATGGCTAAAATTCCAGCTGAAATTTTTTCAAAGTCCCTTAAAAATTTTCCAATTTTTGTCCCAATTCTTCCCATTCCCATTGAAACTTTTCAAATCCCTCTCAAAATTGTTGAAATTCTCTTGAAGCTTTTAAAATTCTCTCTAGAATTTTCAAAATCCATGGCCACATGTTTACAATTTCACGTCAAAAAATGGCTAAAATTCCAGTTGAAATTTTTTCAAAGTCCCTGAAAAATTTTCCAATTTTTGTCCCAATTCTTCCCATTCCCATTGAAACTTTTCAAATCCCTCTCAAAATTGTAGAAATTCTGTTAAAGCTTTTAAAATTCTCTCTAGAATTTTCAAAATCCATGGCCACATGTTTACAATTTCACGTCAAAAAATGGCTAAAATTCCAGTTGAAATTTTTTCAAAGTCCCTTAAAAATTTTCCAATTTTTGTCCCAATTCTTCCCATTCTCATTGAAACTTTTCAAATCCCTCTCAAAATTGTTGAAATTCTGTTGAAGCTTTAAAATTCTCTCTAGAATTTTCAAAATCCATGTCCACATGTCTACAATTTCACGTAAAAAAAATGCAAAAATTCCAGTTGAAATTTTTTCAAAGTCCCTTAAAAATTTTCCATTGTTTGTCCCAATTCTTCCCATTCCCATTGAAACTTTTCAAATCCCTCTCAAAATTGTTGAAATTCTCTTGAAGCTTTTAAAATTCTCTCTAGAATTTTCAAAATCCATGGCCACATGTTTACAATTTCACGTCAAAAAATGGCTAAAATTCCAGTTGAAATTTTTTCAAAGTCCCTTAAAAATTTTCCAATTTTTGTCCCAATTCTTCCCATTCCCATTGAAACTTTTCAAATCCCTCTCAAAATTGTTGAAATTCTGTTGAAGCTTTTAAAATTCTCTCTAGAATTTTCAAAATCCATGTCCACATGTTTACAATTTCACGTCAAAAAATGGCTAAAATTCCAGTTGAAATTTTTTCAAAGTCCCTTAAAAATTTTCCAATTTTTGTCCCAATTCTTCCCATTCCCATTGAAACTTTTCAAATCCCTCTCAAAATTGTTGAAATTCTCTTGAAGCTTTTAAAATTCTCTCTAGAATTTTCAAAATCCATGGCCACATGTTTACAATTTCACGTCAAAAAATGGCTAAAATTCCAGTTGAAATTTTTTCAAAGTCCCTTAAAAATTTTCCAATTTTTGTCCCCATTCTTCCCATTCCCATTGAAACTTTTCAAATCCCTCTCAAAATTGTAGAAATTCTGTTAAAGCTTTTAAAATTCTCTCTAGAATTTTCAAAATCCATGGCCACATGTTTACAATTTCACATAAAAAAATTGCTAAAATTCCAGTTGAAATTTTTTCAAAGTCCCTGAAAAATTTTCCAATTTTTGTCCCAATTCTTCCCATTCCCATTGAAACTTTTCAAATCCCTCTCAAAAGTGTTGAAATTCTGTTGAAGCTTTTAAAATTCTCTCTAGAATTTTCAAAATCCATGGCCACATGTTTACAATTTCACATAAAAAAATGGCTAAAATTCCAGTTGAAATTTTTTCAAAGTCCCTTAAAAATTTTCCAATTTTTGTCCCAATTCTTCCCATTCCCATTGAAACTTTTCAAATCCCTCTCAAAATTGTTGAAATTCTCTTGAAGCTTTTAAAATTCTCTCTAGAATTTTCAAAATCCATGTCCACATGTCTACAATTTCACGTAAAAAAAATGCTAAAATTCCAGTTGAAATTTTTTCAAAGTCCCTTAAAAATTTTCCATTTTTTGTCCCAATTCTTCCCATTCCCATTGAAACTTTTCAAATCCCTCTCAAAATTGTTGAAATTCTCTTGAAGCTTTTAAAATTCTCTCTAGAATTTTCAAAATCCATGGCCACATGTTTACAATTTCACGTCAAAAAATGGCTAAAATTCCAGTTGAAATTTTTTCAAAGTCCCTTAAAAATTTTCCCATTTTTGTCCCAATTCTTCCCATTCCCATTGAAACTTTTCAAATCCCTCTCCAAATTGTTGAAATTCTCTTGAAGCTTTTAAAATTCTCTCTAGAATTTTCAAAATCCATGGCCACATGTTTACAATTTCACGTCAAAAAATGGCTAAAATTCCAGTTGAAATTTTTTCAAAGTCCCTTAAAAATTTTCCAATTTTTGTCCCAATTCTTCCCATTCCCATTGAAACTTTTCAAATCCCTCTCAAAATTGTTGAAATTCTCTTGAAGCTTTTAAAATTCTCTCTAGAATTTTCAAAATCCATGTCCACATGTTTACAATTTCACGTCAAAAAATGGCTAAAATTCCAGTTGAAATTTTTTCAAAGTCCCTTAAAAATTTTCCAATTTTTGTCCCAATTCTTCCCATTCCCATTGAAACTTTTCAAATCCCTCTCAAAATTGTTGAAATTCTCTTGAAGCTTTTAAAATTCTCTCTAGAATTTTCAAAATCCATGGCCACATGTTTACAATTTCATGTAAAAAAATGGCTAAAATTCCAGTTGAAATTTTTTCAAAGTCCCTTAAAAATTTTCCAATTTTTGTCCCAATTCTTCCCATTCCCATTGAAACTTTTCAAATCCCTCTCAAAATTGTTGAAATTCTGTTGAAGCTTTTAAAATTCTCTCTAGAATTTTCAAAATCCATGTCCACATGTTTACAATTTCACATAAAAAAATTGCTAAAATTCCAGTTGAAATTTTTCAAAGTCCCTTAAAAATTTTCCAATTTTTGTCCCAATTCTTCCCATTCCCATTGAAACTTTTCAAATCCCTCTCAAAATTGTAGAAATTCTGTTGAAGCTTTTAAAATTCTCTCTAGAATTTTCAAAATCCATGTCCACATGTTTACAATTTCACGTAAAAAAATGCTAAAATTCCAGTTGAAATTTTTTCAAAGTCCCTTAAAAATTTTCCATTTTTTGTCCCAATTCTTCCCATTCCCATTGCAACTTTTCAAATCCCTCTCAAAATTGTTGAAATTCTCTTGAAGCTTTTAAAATTCTCTCTAGAATTTTCAAAATCCATGGCCACATGTTCACAATTTCACGTAAAAAAATGGCTAAAATTCCAGTTGAAATTTTTTCAAAGTCCCTTAAAAATTTTCCAATTTTTGTCCCAATTCTTCCCATTCCCATTGAAACTTTTCAAATCCCTCTCAAAATTGTTGAAATTCTCTTGAAGCTTTTAAAATTCTCTCTAGAATTTTCAAAATCCATGTCCACATGTTTACAATTTCACATAAAAAAATTGCTAAAATTCCAGTTGAAATTTTTTCAAAGTCCCTTAAAAATTTTCCAATTTTTGTCCCAATTCTTCCCATTCCCATTGAAACTTTTCAAATCCCTCTCAAAATTGTAGAAATTCTGTTAAAGCTTTTAAAATTCTCTCTAGAATTTTCAAAATCCATGGCCACATGTTTACAATTTCACGTCAAAAAATGGCTAAAATTCCAGTTGAAATTTTTTCAAAGTCCCTTAAAAATTTTCCAATTTTTGTCCCAATTCTTCCCATTCTCATTGAAACTTTTCAAATCCCTCTCAAAATTGTTGAAATTCTGTTGAAGCTTTTAAAATTCTCTCTAGAATTTTCAAAATCCATGTCCACATGTCTACAATTTCACGTAAAAAAAATGCTAAAATTCCAGTTGAAATTTTTCAAAGTCCCTTAAAAATTTTCCATTGTTTGTCCCAATTCTTCCCATTC
>NW_028115032.1:0-56444 GCF_964273445.1 Streptopelia decaocto
GATTTGAAAAGTTTCAATGGGAATGGGAAGAATTGGGACAAAAATTGGAAAATTTTTAAGGGACTTTGAAAAAATTTCAACTGGAATTTTAGCCATTTTTTGACGTGAAATTGTAAACATGTTGAAGTGGATTTTGAAAATTCTAGAGAGAATTTTAAAAGCTTCAACAGAATTTCAACAATTCTGAGAGGGATTTGAAAAGTTTCAATGGGAATGGGAAGAATTGGGACAAAAATTGGAAAATTTTTAAGGGACTTTGAAAAAATTTCAACTGGAATTTTAGCCATTTTTTGACGTGAAATTGTAAACATGTGGCCATGGATTTTGAAAATTCTAGAGAGAATTTTAAAAGCTTCAAGAGAATTTCAACAATTTTGAGAGGGATTTGAAAAGTTTCAATGGGAATGGGAAGAATTGGGACAAAAATTGGAAAATTTTTCAGGGACTTTGAAAAAATTTCAACTGGAATTTTAGCCATTTTTTGACGTGAAATTGTAAACATGTGGCCATGGATTTTGAAAATTCTAGAGAGAATTTTAAAAGCTTCAAGAGAATTTCAACAATTTTGAGAGGGATTTGAAAAGTTTCAATGGGGATGGGAAGAATTGGGACAAAAATTGGAAAATTTTTAAGGGACTTTGAAAAAATTTCAACTGGAATTTTAGCCATTTTTTGACGTGAAATTGTAAACATGTTGAAGTGGATTTTGAAAATTCTAGAGAGAATTTTAAAAGCTTCAAGAGAATTTCAACAATTTTGAGAGGGATTTGAAAAGTTTCAATGGGAATGGGAAGAATTGGGACAAAAATTGGAAAATTTTTCAGGGACTTTGAAAAAATTTCAACTGGAATTTTAGCCATTTTTTGACGTGAAATTGTAAACATGTTGAAGTGGATTTTGAAAATTCTAGAGAGAATTTTAAAAGCTTCAACAGAATTTCAACAATTCTGAGAGGGATTTGAAAAGTTTCAATGGGAATGGGAAGAATTGGGACAAAAATTGGAAAATTTTTAAGGGACTTTGAAAAAATTTCAACTGGAATTTTAGCCATTTTTTGACGTGAAATTGTAAACATGTGGCCATGGATTTTGAAAATTCTAGAGAGAATTTTAAAAGCTTCAAGAGAATTTCAACAATTCTGAGAGGGATTTGAAAAGTTTCAATGGGAATGGGAAGAATTGGGACAAAAATTGGAAAATTTTTCAGGGACTTTGAAAAAATTTCAACTGGAATTTTAGCCATTTTTTGACGTGAAATTGTAAACATGTGGACATGGATTTTGAAAATTCTAGAGAGAATTTTAAAAGCTTCAACAGAATTTCAACAATTTTGAGAGGGATTTGAAAAGTTTCAATGGGAATGGGAAGAATTGGGACAAAAATTGGAAAATTTTTAAGGGACTTTGAAAAAATTTCAACTGGAATTTTAGCCATTTTTTGACGTGAAATTGTAAACATGTGGCCATGGATTTTGAAAATTCTAGAGAGAATTTTAAAAGCTTCAACAGAATTTCAACAATTTTGAGAGGGATTTGAAAAGTTTCAATGGGAATGGGAAGAATTGGGACAAAAATTGGAAAATTTTTAAGGGACTTTGAAAAAATTTCAACTGGAATTTTAGCCATTTTTTGACGTGAAATTGTAAACATGTGGACATGGATTTTGAAAATTCTAGAGAGAATTTTAAAAGCTTCAAGAGAATTTCAACAATTTTGAGAGGGATTTGAAAAGTTTCAATGGGAATGGGAAGAATTGGGACAAAAATTGGAAAATTTTTAAGGGACTTTGAAAAAATTTCAACTGGAATTTTAGCCATTTTTTGATGTGAAATTGTAAACATGTGGACATGGATTTTGAAAATTCTAGAGAGAATTTTAAAAGCTTCAAGAGAATTTCAACAATTTTGAGAGGGATTTGAAAAGTTTCAATGGGAATGGGAAGAATTGGGACAAAAATTGGAAAATTTTTCAGGGACTTTGAAAAAATTTCAACTGGAATTTTAGCCATTTTTTGACGTGAAATTGTAAACATGTTGAAGAGGATTTTGAAAATTCTAGAGAGAATTTTAAAAGCTTCAAGAGAATTTCAACAATTTTGAGAGGGATTTGAAAAGTTTCAATGGGAATGGGAAGAATTGGGACAAAAATTGGAAAATTTTTAAGGGACTTTGAAAAAATTTCAACTGGAATTTTAGCCATTTTTTGACGTGAAATTGTAAACATGTGGCCATGGATTTTGAAAATTCTAGAGAGAATTTTAAAAGCTTCAAGAGAATTTCAACAATTCTGAGAGGGATTTGAAAAGTTTCAATGGGAATGGGAAGAATTGGGACAAAAATTGGAAAATTTTTAAGGGACTTTGAAAAAATTTCAACTGGAATTTTAGCCATTTTTTGACGTGAAATTGTAAACATGTGGACATGGATTTTGAAAATTCTAGAGAGAATTTTAAAAGCTTCAAGAGAATTTCAACAATTCTGAGAGGGATTTGAAAAGTTTCAATGGGAATGGGAAGAATTGGGACAAAAATTGGAAAATTTTTAAGGGACTTTGAAAAAATTTCAACTGGAATTTTAGCCATTTTTTGACGTGAAATTGTAAACATGTGGCCATGGATTTTGAAAATTCTAGAGAGAATTTTAAAAGCTTCAAGAGAATTTCAACAATTTTGAGAGGGATTTGAAAAGTTTCAATGGGAATGGGAAGAATTGGGACAAAAATTGGAAAATTTTTAAGGGACCTTGAAAAAATTTCAACTGGAATTTTAGCCATTTTTTGACGTGAAATTGTAAACATGTTGAAGAGGATTTTGAAAATTCTAGAGAGAATTTTAAAAGCTTCAAGAGAATTTCAACAATTTTGAGAGGGATTTGAAAAGTTTCAATGGGAATGGGAAGAATTGGGACAAAAATTGGAAAATTTTTAAGGGACTTTGAAAAAATTTCAACTGGAATTTTAGCCATTTTTTGACGTGAAATTGTAAACATGTTGAAGTGGATTTTGAAAATTCTAGAGAGAATTTTAAAAGCTTCAAGAGAATTTCAACAATTTTGAGAGGGATTTGAAAAGTTTCAATGGGAATGGGAAGAATTGGGACAAAAATTGGAAAATTTTTAAGGGACTTTGAAAAAATTTCAACTGGAATTTTAGCCATTTTTTGACGTGAAATTGTAAACATGTTGAAGTGGATTTTGAAAATTCTAGAGAGAATTTTAAAAGCTTCAACAGAATTTCAACAATTCTGAGAGGGATTTGAAAAGTTTCAATGGGAATGGGAAGAATTGGGACAAAAATTGGAAAATTTTTAAGGGACTTTGAAAAAATTTCAACTGGAATTTTAGCCATTTTTTGACGTGAAATTGTAAACATGTGGCCATGGATTTTGAAAATTCTAGAGAGAATTTTAAAAGCTTCAAGAGAATTTCAACAATTTTGAGAGGGATTTGAAAAGTTTCAATGGGAATGGGAAGAATTGGGACAAAAATTGGAAAATTTTTAAGGGACTTTGAAAAAATTTCAACTGGAATTTTAGCCATTTTTTGACGTGAAATTGTAAACATGTGGCCATGGATTTTGAAAATTCTAGAGAGAATTTTAAAAGCTTCAAGAGAATTTCAACAATTTTGAGAGGGATTTGAAAAGTTTCAATGGGAATGGGAAGAATTGGGACAAAAATTGGAAAATTTTTCAGGGACTTTGAAAAAATTTCAACTGGAATTTTAGCCATTTTTTGACGTGAAATTGTAAACATGTGGACATGGATTTTGAAAATTCTAGAGAGAATTTTAAAAGCTTCAACAGAATTTCAACAATTTTGAGAGGGATTTGAAAAGTTTCAATGGGAATGGGAAGAATTGGGACAAAAATTGGAAAATTTTTAAGGGACTTTGAAAAAATTTCAACTGGAATTTTAGCCATTTTTTGACGTGAAATTGTAAACATGTGGCCATGGATTTTGAAAATTCTAGAGAGAATTTTAAAAGCTTCAACAGAATTTCAACAATTCTGAGAGGGATTTGAAAAGTTTCAATGGGAATGGGAAGAATTGGGACAAAAATTGGAAAATTTTTAAGGGACTTTGAAAAAATTTCAACTGGAATATTAGCCATTTTTGACGTGAAATTGTAAACATGTGGACATGGATTTTGAAAATTCTAGAGAGAATTTTAAAAGCTTCAACAGAATTTCAACAATTTTGAGAGGGATTTGAAAAGTTTCAATGGGAATGGGAAGAATTGGGACAAAAATTGGAAAATTTTTAAGGGACTTTGAAAAAATTTCAACTGGAATTTTAGCCATTTTTTGACGTGAAATTGTAAACATGTGGCCATGGATTTTGAAAATTCTAGAGAGAATTTTAAAAGCTTCAACAGAATTTCAACAATTTTGAGAGGGATTTGAAAAGTTTCAATGGGAATGGGAAGAATTGGGACAAAAATTGGAAAATTTTTCAGGGACTTTGAAAAAATTTCAACTGGAATTTTAGCCATTTTTTGACGTGAAATTGTAAACATGTTGAAGAGGATTTTGAAAATTCTAGAGAGAATTTTAAAAGCTTCAAGAGAATTTCAACAATTTTGAGAGGGATTTGAAAAGTTTCAATGGGAATGGGAAGAATTGGGACAAAAATTGGAAAATTTTTAAGGGACTTTGAAAAAATTTCAACTGGAATTTTAGCCATTTTTTGACGTGAAATTGTAAACATGTGGCCATGGATTTTGAAAATTCTAGAGAGAATTTTAAAAGCTTCAAGAGAATTTCAACAATTCTGAGAGGGATTTGAAAAGTTTCAATGGGAATGGGAAGAATTGGGACAAAAATTGGAAAATTTTTAAGGGACTTTGAAAAAATTTCAACTGGAATTTTAGCCATTTTTTGACGTGAAATTGTAAACATGTGGACATGGATTTTGAAAATTCTAGAGAGAATTTTAAAAGCTTCAAGAGAATTTCAACAATTCTGAGAGGGATTTGAAAAGTTTCAATGGGAATGGGAAGAATTGGGACAAAAATTGGAAAATTTTTAAGGGACTTTGAAAAAATTTCAACTGGAATTTTAGCCATTTTTTGACGTGAAATTGTAAACATGTGGCCATGGATTTTGAAAATTCTAGAGAGAATTTTAAAAGCTTCAAGAGAATTTCAACAATTTTGAGAGGGATTTGAAAAGTTTCAATGGGAATGGGAAGAATTGGGACAAAAATTGGAAAATTTTTAAGGGACCTTGAAAAAATTTCAACTGGAATTTTAGCCATTTTTTGACGTGAAATTGTAAACATGTGGCCATGGATTTTGAAAATTCTAGAGAGAATTTTAAAAGCTTCAAGAGAATTTCAACAATTTTGAGAGGGATTTGAAAAGTTTCAATGGGGATGGGAAGAACTGGGACAAAAATTGGAAAATTTTTAAGGGACTTTGAAAAAATTTCAACTGGAATTTTAGCCATTTTTTGACGTGAAATTGTAACCATGTGGCCATGGATTTTGAAAATTCTAGAGAGAATTTTAAAAGCTTCAAGAGAATTTCAACAATTCTGAGAGGGATTTGAAAAGTTTCAATGGGAATGGGAAGAATTGGGACAAAAACTGGAAAATTTTTAAGGGACTTTGAAAAAATTTCAACTGGAATTTTAGCCATTTTTTGACGTGAAATTGTAAACATGTGGACATGGATTTTGAAAATTCTAGAGAGAATTTTAAAAGCTTCAAGAGAATTTCAACAATTCTGAGAGGGATTTGAAAAGTTTCAATGGGAATGGGAAGAATTGGGACAAAAATTGGAAAATTTTTAAGGGACTTTGAAAAAATTTCAACTGGAATATTAGCCATTTTTTGACGTGAAATTGTAAACATGTGGACATGGATTTTGAAAATTCTAGAGAGAATTTTAAAAGCTTCAACAGAATTTCAACAATTTTGAGAGGGATTTGAAAAGTTTCAATGGGGATGGGAAGAATTGGGACAAAAATTGGAAAATTTTTAAGGGACTTTGAAAAAATTTCAACTGGAATTTTAGCCATTTTTTGACGTGAAATTGTAAACATGTGGCCATGGATTTTGAAAATTCTAGAGAGAATTTTAAAAGCTTCAAGAGAATTTCAACAATTTTGAGAGGGATTTGAAAAGTTTCAATGGGAATGGGAAGAATTGGGACAAAAATTGGAAAATTTTTAAGGGACTTTGAAAAAATTTCAACTGGAATTTTAGCCATTTTTTGACGTGAAATTGTAAACATGTGGCCATGGATTTTGAAAATTCTAGAGAGAATTTAAAAGCTTCAAGAGAATTTCAACAATTCTGAGAGGGATTTGAAAAGTTTCAATGGGAATGGGAAGAATTGGGACAAAAACTGGAAAATTTTTAAGGGACTTTGAAAAAATTTCAACTGGAATTTTAGCCATTTTTTGACGTGAAATTGTAAACATGTGGACATGGATTTTGAAAATTCTAGAGAGAATTTTAAAAGCTTCAAGAGAATTTCAACAATTCTGAGAGGGATTTGAAAAGTTTCAATGGGAATGGGAAGAATTGGGACAAAAATTGGAAAATTTTTAAGGGACTTTGAAAAAATTTCAACTGGAATTTTAGCCATTTTTTGACGTGAAATTGTAAACATGTTGAAGTGGATTTTGAAAATTCTAGAGAGAATTTTAAAAGCTTCAACAGAATTTCAACAATTCTGAGAGGGATTTGAAAAGTTTCAATGGGAATGGGAAGAATTGGGACAAAAATTGGAAAATTTTTAAGGGACTTTGAAAAAATTTCAACTGGAATTTTAGCCATTTTTTGACGTGAAATTGTAAACATGTGGCCATGGATTTTGAAAATTCTAGAGAGAATTTTAAAAGCTTCAAGAGAATTTCAACAATTTTGAGAGGGATTTGAAAAGTTTCAATGGGAATGGGAAGAATTGGGACAAAAATTGGAAAATTTTTCAGGGACTTTGAAAAAATTTCAACTGGAATTTTAGCCATTTTTTGACGTGAAATTGTAAACATGTTGAAGTGGATTTTGAAAATTCTAGAGAGAATTTTAAAAGCTTCAAGAGAATTTCAACAATTTTGAGAGGGATTTGAAAAGTTTCAATGGGGGATGGGAAGAATTGGGACAAAAATTGGAAAATTTTTAAGGGACTTTGAAAAAATTTCAACTGGAATTTTAGCCATTTTTTGACGTGAAGTTGTAAACATGTGGCCATGGATTTTGAAAATTCTAGAGAGAATTTTAAAAGCTTCAACAGAATTTCAACAATTCTGAGAGGGATTTGAAAAGTTTCAATGGGAATGGGAAGAATTGGGACAAAAATTGGAAAATTTTTAAGGGACTTTGAAAAAATTTCAACTGGAATTTTAGCCATTTTTTGACGTGAAATTGTAAACATGTGGCCATGGATTTTGAAAATTCTAGAGAGAATTTTAAAAGCTTCAAGAGAATTTCAACAATTTTGAGAGGGATTTGAAAAGTTTCAATGGGGATGGGAAGAATTGGGACAAAAATTGGAAAATTTTTAAGGGACTTTGAAAAAATTTCAACTGGAATTTTAGCCATTTTTTGACGTGAAATTGTAAACATGTGGCCATGGATTTTGAAAATTCTAGAGAGAATTTTAAAAGCTTCAACAGAATTTCAACAATTTTGAGAGGGATTTGAAAAGTTTCAATGGGAATGGGAAGAATTGGGACAAAAATTGGAAAATTTTTAAGGGACTTTGAAAAAATTTCAACTGGAATTTTAGCCATTTTTTGACGTGAAATTGTAAACATGTTGAAGTGGATTTTGAAAATTCTAGAGAGAATTTTAAAAGCTTCAACAGAATTTCAACAATTCTGAGAGGGATTTGAAAAGTTTCAATGGGAATGGGAAGAATTGGGACAAAAATTGGAAAATTTTTAAGGGACTTTGAAAAAATTTCAACTGGAATTTTAGCCATTTTTTGACGTGAAATTGTAAACATGTGGCCATGGATTTTGAAAATTCTAGAGAGAATTTTAAAAGCTTCAAGAGAATTTCAACAATTTTGAGAGGGATTTGAAAAGTTTCAATGGGAATGGGAAGAATTGGGACAAAAATTGGAAAATTTTTAAGGGACTTTGAAAAAATTTCAACTGGAATTTTAGCCATTTTTTGACGTGAAATTGTAAACATGTGGACATGGATTTTGAAAATTCTAGAGAGAATTTTAAAAGCTTCAAGAGAATTTCAACAATTTTGAGAGGGATTTGAAAAGTTTCAATGGGAATGGGAAGAATTGGGACAAAAATTGGAAAATTTTTAAGGGACTTTGAAAAAATTTCAACTGGAATTTTAGCCATTTTTTGACGTGAAATTGTAAACATGTGGCCATGGATTTTGAAAATTCTAGAGAGAATTTTAAAAGCTTCAACAGAATTTCAACAATTCTGAGAGGGATTTGAAAAGTTTCAATGGGAATGGGAAGAATTGGGACAAAAATTGGAAAATTTTTAAGGGACTTTGAAAAAATTTCAACTGGAATTTTAGCCATTTTTTGACGTGAAATTGTAAACATGTGGACATGGATTTTGAAAATTCTAGAGAGAATTTTAAAAGCTTCAAGAGAATTTCAACAATTCTGAGAGGGATTTGAAAAGTTTCAATGGGAATGGGAAGAATTGGGACAAAAATTGGAAAATTTTTAAGGGACTTTGAAAAAATTTCAACTGGAATTTTAGCCATTTTTTGACGTGAAATTGTAAACATGTGGCCATGGATTTTGAAAATTCTAGAGAGAATTTTAAAAGCTTCAACAGAATTTCAACCATTTGGAGAGGGATTTGAAAAGTTTCAATGGGAATGGGAAGAATTGGGACAAAAATTGGAAAATTTTTAAGGGACTTTGAAAAAATTTCAACTGGAATTTTAGCCATTTTTTGACGTGAAATTGTAAACATGTGGACATGGATTTTGAAAATTCTAGAGAGAATTTTAAAAGCTTCAAGAGAATTTCAACAATTCTGAGAGGGATTTGAAAAGTTTCAATGGGAATGGGAAGAATTGGGACAAAAATTGGAAAATTTTTAAGGGACTTTGAAAAAATTTCAACTGGAATTTTAGCCATTTTTTGACGTGAAATTGTAAACATGTGGCCATGGATTTTGAAAATTCTAGAGAGAATTTTAAAAGCTTCAAGAGAATTTCAACAATTCTGAGAGGGATTTGAAAAGTTTCAATGGGAATGGGAAGAATTGGGACAAAAACTGGAAAATTTTTAAGGGACTTTGAAAAAATTTCAACTGGAATTTTAGCCATTTTTTGACGTGAAATTGTAAACATGTGGACATGGATTTTGAAAATTCTAGAGAGAATTTTAAAAGCTTCAAGAGAATTTCAACAATTCTGAGAGGGATTTGAAAAGTTTCAATGGGAATGGGAAGAATTGGGACAAAAATTGGAAAATTTTTAAGGGACTTTCAAAAAATTTCAACTGGAATATTAGCCATTTTTTGACGTGAAATTGTAAACATGTGGACATGGATTTTGAAAATTCTAGAGAGAATTTTAAAAGCTTCAACAGAATTTCAACAATTTTGAGAGGGATTTGAAAAGTTTCAATGGGAATGGGAAGAATTGGGACAAAAATTGGAAAACTTTTCAGGGACTTTGAAAAAATTTCAACTGGAATTTTAGCCATTTTTTGACGTGAAATTGTAAACATGTTGAAGTGGATTTTGAAAATTCTAGAGAGAATTTTAAAAGCTTCAAGAGAATTTCAACAATTTTGAGAGGGATTTGAAAAGTTTCAATGGGGATGGGAAGAATTGGGACAAAAATTGGAAAATTTTTAAGGGACTTTGAAAAAATTTCAACTGGAATTTTAGCCATTTTTTGACGTGAAGTTGTAAACATGTGGCCATGGATTTTGAAAATTCTAGAGAGAATTTTAAAAGCTTCAACAGAATTTCAACAATTCTGAGAGGGATTTGAAAAGTTTCAATGGGAATGGGAAGAATTGGGACAAAAATTGGAAAATTTTTAAGGGACTTTGAAAAAATTTCAACTGGAATTTTAGCCATTTTTTGACGTGAAATTGTAAACATGTGGCCATGGATTTTGAAAATTCTAGAGAGAATTTTAAAAGCTTCAAGAGAATTTCAACAATTTTGAGAGGGATTTGAAAAGTTTCAATGGGGATGGGAAGAATTGGGACAAAAATTGGAAAATTTTTAAGGGACTTTGAAAAAATTTCAACTGGAATTTTAGCCATTTTTTGACGTGAAATTGTAAACATGTTGAAGTGGATTTTGAAAATTCTAGAGAGAATTTTAAAAGCTTCAAGAGAATTTCAACAATTTTGAGAGGGATTTGAAAAGTTTCAATGGGAATAAGAAGAATTGGGACAAAAATTGGAAAATTTTTAAGGGACTTTGAAAAAATTTCAACTGGAATTTTAGCCATTTTTTGACGTGAAATTGTAAACATGTTGAAGTGGATTTTGAAAATTCTAGAGAGAATTTTAAAAGCTTCAACAGAATTTCAACAATTCTGAGAGGGATTTGAAAAGTTTCAATGGGAATGGGAAGAATTGGGACAAAAATTGGAAAATTTTTAAGGGACTTTGAAAAAATTTCAACTGGAATTTTAGCCATTTTTTGACGTGAAATTGTAAACATGTGGCCATGGATTTTGAAAATTCTAGAGAGAATTTTAAAAGCTTCAAGAGAATTTCAACAATTTTGAGAGGGATTTGAAAAGTTTCAATGGGAATGGGAAGAATTGGGACAAAAATTGGAAAATTTTTAAGGGACTTTGAAAACATTTCAACTGGAATTTTAGCCATTTTTTGACGTGAAATTGTAAACATGTGGACATGGATTTTGAAAATTCTAGAGAGAATTTTAAAAGCTTCAACAGAATTTCAACAATTTTGAGAGGGATTTGAAAAGTTTCAATGGGAATGGGAAGAATTGGGACAAAAATTGGAAAATTTTTAAGGGACTTTGAAAAAATTTCAACTGGAATTTTAGCCATTTTTTGACGTGAAATTGTAAACATGTGGCCATGGATTTTGAAAATTCTAGAGAGAATTTAAAAAGCTTCAACAGAATTTCAACAATTCTGAGAGGGATTTGAAAAGTTTCAATGGGAATGGGAAGAATTGGGACAAAAATTGGAAAATTTTTAAGGGACTTTGAAAAAATTTCAACTGGAATTTTAGCCATTTTTTGACGTGAAATTGTAAACATGTGGCCATGGATTTTGAAAATTCTAGAGAGAATTTTAAAAGCTTCAAGAGAATTTCAACAATTTTGAGAGGGATTTGAAAAGTTTCAATGGGGATGGGAAGAATTGGGACAAATATTGGAAAATTTTTAAGGGACTTTGAAAAAATTTCAACTGGAATTTTAGCCATTTTTTGACGTGAAATTGTAAACATGTTGAAGTGGATTTTGAAAATTCTAGAGAGAATTTTAAAAGCTTCAAGAGAATTTCAACAATTTTGAGAGGGATTTGAAAAGTTTCAATGGGAATAAGAAGAATTGGGACAAAAATTGGAAAATTTTTAAGGGACTTTGAAAAAATTTCAACTGGAATTTTAGCCATTTTTTGACGTGAAATTGTAAACATGTTGAAGTGGATTTTGAAAATTCTAGAGAGAATTTTAAAAGCTTCAACAGAATTTCAACAATTCTGAGAGGGATTTGAAAAGTTTCAATGGGAATGGGAAGAATTGGGACAAAAATTGGAAAATTTTTAAGGGACTTTGAAAAAATTTCAACTGGAATTTTAGCCATTTTTTGACGTGAAATTGTAAACATGTGGCCATGGATTTTGAAAATTCTAGAGAGAATTTTAAAAGCTTCAAGAGAATTTCAACAATTTTGAGAGGGATTTGAAAAGTTTCAATGGGAATGGGAAGAATTGGGACAAAAATTGGAAAATTTTTAAGGGACTTTGAAAAAATTTCAACTGGAATTTTAGCCATTTTTTGACGTGAAATTGTAAACATGTGGACATGGATTTTGAAAATTCTAGAGAGAATTTTAAAAGCTTCAAGAGAATTTCAACAATTTTGAGAGGGATTTGAAAAGTTTCAATGGGAATGGGAAGAATTGGGACAAAAATTGGAAAATTTTTAAGGGACTTTGAAAAAATTTCAACTGGAATTTTAGCCATTTTTTGACGTGAAATTGTAAACATGTTGAAGTGGATTTTGAAAATTCTAGAGAGAATTTTAAAAGCTTCAACAGAATTTCAACAATTCTGAGAGGGATTTGAAAAGTTTCAATGGGAATGGGAAGAATTGGGACAAAAATTGGAAAATTTTTAAGGGACTTTGAAAAAATTTCAACTGGAATTTTAGCCATTTTTTGACGTGAAATTGTAAACATGTGGCCATGGATTTTGAAAATTCTAGAGAGAATTTTAAAAGCTTCAAGAGAATTTCAACAATTTTGAGAGGGATTTGAAAAGTTTCAATGGGAATGGGAAGAATTGGGACAAAAATTGGAAAATTTTTAAGGGACTTTGAAAAAATTTCAACTGGAATTTTAGCCATTTTTTGACGTGAAATTGTAAACATGTGGCCATGGATTTTGAAAATTCTAGAGAGAATTTTAAAAGCTTCAAGAGAATTTCAACAATTTTGAGAGGGATTTGAAAAGTTTCAATGGGAATGGGAAGAATTGGGACAAAAATTGGAAAATTTTTAAGGGACTTTGAAAAAATTTCAACTGGAATTTTAGCCATTTTTTGACGTGAAATTGTAAACATGTGGCCATGGATTTTGAAAATTCTAGAGAGAATTTTAAAAGCTTCAAGAGAATTTCAACAATTTTGAGAGGGATTTGAAAAGTTTCAATGGGAATGGGAAGAATTGGGACAAAAACTGGAAAATTTTTCAGGGACTTTGAAAAAATTTCAACTGGAATTTTAGCCATTTTTTGACGTGAAATTGTAAACATGTGGCCATGGATTTTGAAAATTCTAGAGAGAATTTTAAAAGCTTCAAGAGAATTTCAACAATTCTGAGAGGGATTTGAAAAGTTTCAATGGGAATGGGAAGAATTGGGACAAAAACTGGAAAATTTTTAAGGGACTTTGAAAAAATTTCAACTGGAATTTTAGCAATTTTTTGACGTGAAATTGTAAACATGTTGAAGTGGATTTTGAAAATTCTAGAGAGAATTTTAAAAGCTTCAAGAGAATTTCAACAATTTTGAGAGGGATTTGAAAAGTTTCAATGGGGATGGGAAGAATTGGGACAAAAATTGGAAAATTTTTAAGGGACTTTGAAAAAATTTCAACTGGAATTTTAGCCATTTTTTGACGTGAAATTGTAAACATGTGGCCATGGATTTTGAAAATTCTAGAGAGAATTTTAAAAGCTTCAAGAGAATTTCAACAATTTTGAGAGGGATTTGAAAAGTTTCAATGGGAATGGGAAGAATTGGGACAAAAATTGGAAAATTTTTCAGGGACTTTGAAAAAATTTCAACTGGAATTTTAGCCATTTTTTGACGTGAAATTGTAAACATGTGGCCATGGATTTTGAAAATTCTAGAGAGAATTTTAAAAGCTTCAAGAGAATTTCAACAATTTTGAGAGGGATTTGAAAAGTTTCAATGGGGATGGGAAGAATTGGGACAAAAATTGGAAAATTTTTAAGGGACTTTGAAAAAATTTCAACTGGAATTTTAGCCATTTTTTGACGTGAAATTGTAAACATGTTGAAGTGGATTTTGAAAATTCTAGAGAGAATTTTAAAAGCTTCAAGAGAATTTCAACAATTTTGAGAGGGATTTGAAAAGTTTCAATGGGAATGGGAAGAATTGGGACAAAAATTGGAAAATTTTTAAGGGACTTTGAAAAAATTTCAACTGGAATTTTAGCCATTTTTTGACGTGAAATTGTAAACATGTGGCCATGGATATTGAAAATTCTAGAGAGAATTTTAAAAGCTTCAAGAGAATTTCAACAATTTTGAGAGGGATTTGAAAAGTTTCAATGGGAATGGGAAGAATTGGGACAAAAATTGGAAAATTTTTAAGGGACTTTGAAAAAATTTCAACTGGAATTTTAGCCATTTTTTGACGTGAAATTGTAAACATGTGGACATGGATTTTGAAAATTCTAGAGAGAATTTTAAAAGCTTCAAGAGAATTTCAACAATTTTGAGAGGGATTTGAAAAGTTTCAATGGGAATGGGAAGAATTGGGACAAAAATTGGAAAATTTTTAAGGGACTTTGAAAAAATTTCAACTGGAATTTTAGCCATTTTTTGACGTGAAATTGTAAACATGTGGCCATGGATTTTGAAAATTCTAGAGAGAATTTTAAAAGCTTCAACAGAATTTCAACAATTCTGAGAGGGATTTGAAAAGTTTCAATGGGAATGGGAAGAATTGGGACAAAAACTGGAAAATTTTTAAGGGACTTTGAAAAAATTTCAACTGGAATTTTAGCCATTTTTTGACGTGAAATTGTAAACATGTGGACATGGATTTTGAAAATTCTAGAGAGAATTTTAAAAGCTTCAACAGAATTTCAACAATTTTGAGAGGATTTGAAAAGTTTCAATGGGAATGGGAAGAATTGGGACAAAAATTGGAAAATTTTTCAGGGACTTTGAAAAAATTTCAACTGGAATTTTAGCCATTTTTTGACGTGAAATTGTAAACATGTGGCCATGGATTTTTGAAAATTCTAGAGAGAATTTTAAAAGCTTCAAGAGAATTTCAACAATTTTGAGAGGGATTTGAAAAGTTTCAATGGGAATGGGAAGAATTGGGACAAAAATTGGAAAATTTTTAAGGGACTTTGAAAAAATTTCAACTGGAATTTTAGCCATTTTTTGACGTGAAATTGTAAACATGTGGCCATGGATTTTGAAAATTCTAGAGAGAATTTTAAAAGCTTCAAGAGAATTTCAACAATTTTGAGAGGGATTTGAAAAGTTTCAATGGGAATGGGAAGAATTGGGACAAAAACTGGAAAATTTTTCAGGGACTTTGAAAAAATTTCAACTGGAATTTTAGCCATTTTTTGACGTGAAATTGTAAACATGTGGCCATGGATTTTGAAAATTCTAGAGAGAATTTTAAAAGCTTCAAGAGAATTTCAACAATTCTGAGAGGGATTTGAAAAGTTTCAATGGGAATGGGAAGAATTGGGACAAAAACTGGAAAATTTTTAAGGGACTTTGAAAAAATTTCAACTGGAATTTTAGCCATTTTTTGACGTGAAATTGTAAACATGTGGCCATGGATTTTGAAAATTCTAGAGAGAATTTTAAAAGCTTCAAGAGAATTTCAACAATTTTGAGAGGGATTTGAAAAGTTTCAATGGGAATGGGAAGAATTGGGACAAAAATTGGAAAATTTTTCAGGGACTTTGAAAAAATTTCAACTGGAATTTTAGCCATTTTTTGACGTGAAATTGTAAACATGTGGACATGGATTTTGAAAATTCTAGAGAGAATTTTAAAAGCTTCAACAGAATTTCAACAATTTTGAGAGGGATTTGAAAAGTTTCAATGGGAATGGGAAGAATTGGGACAAAAATTGGAAAATTTTTAAGGGACTTTGAAAAAATTTCAACTGGAATTTTAGCCATTTTTTGACGTGAAATTGTAAACATGTGGCCATGGGTTTTGAAAATTCTAGAGAGAATTTTAAAAGCTTCAACAGAATTTCAACAATTCTGAGAGGGATTTGAAAAGTTTCAATGGGAATGGGAAGAATTGGGACAAAAATTGGAAAATTTTTAAGGGACTTTGAAAAAATTTCAACTGGAATATTAGCCATTTTTGACGTGAAATTGTAAACATGTGGACATGGATTTTGAAAATTCTAGAGAGAATTTTAAAAGCTTCAACAGAATTTCAACAATTTTGAGAGGGATTTGAAAAGTTTCAATGGGAATGGGAAGAATTGGGACAAAAATTGGAAAATTTTTCAGGGACTTTGAAAAAATTTCAACTGGAATTTTAGCCATTTTTTGACGTGAAATTGTAAACATGTGGCCATGGATTTTGAAAATTCTAGAGAGAATTTTAAAAGCTTCAAGAGAATTTCAACAATTTTGAGAGGGATTTGAAAAGTTTCAATGGGGATGGGAAGAATTGGGACAAAAATTGGAAAATTTTTAAGGGACTTTGAAAAAATTTCAACTGGAATTTTAGCCATTTTTTGACGTGAAATTGTAAACATGTTGAAGTGGATTTTGAAAATTCTAGAGAGAATTTTAAAAGCTTCAAGAGAATTTCAACAATTTTGAGAGGGATTTGAAAAGTTTCAATGGGAATGGGAAGAATTGGGACAAAAATTGGAAAATTTTTAAGGGACTTTGAAAAAATTTCAACTGGAATTTTAGCCATTTTTTGACGTGAAATTGTAAACATGTTGAAGTGGATTTTGAAAATTCTAGAGAGAATTTTAAAAGCTTCAAGAGAATTTCAACAATTTTGAGAGGGATTTGAAAAGTTTCAATGGGAATGGGAAGAATTGGGACAAAAATTGGAAAATTTTTAAGGGACTTTGAAAAAATTTCAACTGGAATTTTAGCCATTTTTTGACGTGAAATTGTAAACATGTGGCCATGGATTTTGAAAATTCTAGAGAGAATTTTAAAAGCTTCAAGAGAATTTCAACAATTTTGAGAGGGATTTGAAAAGTTTCAATGGGAATGGGAAGAATTGGGACAAAAATTGGAAAATTTTTCAGGGACTTTGAAAAAATTTCAACTGGAATTTTAGCCATTTTTTGACGTGAAATTGTAAACATGTGGACATGGATTTTGAAAATTCTAGAGAGAATTTTAAAAGCTTCAACAGAATTTCAACAATTTTGAGAGGGATTTGAAAAGTTTCAATGGGAATGGGAAGAATTGGGACAAAAATTGGAAAATTTTTAAGGGACTTTGAAAAAATTTCAACTGGAATTTTAGCCATTTTTTGACGTGAAATTGTAAACATGTGGCCATGGATTTTGAAAATTCTAGAGAGAATTTTAAAAGCTTCAACAGAATTTCAACAATTCTGAGAGGGATTTGAAAAGTTTCAATGGGAATGGGAAGAATTGGGACAAAAATTGGAAAATTTTTAAGGGACTTTGAAAAATTTCAACTGGAATATTAGCCATTTTTGACGTGAAATTGTAAACATGTGGACATGGATTTTGAAAATTCTAGAGAGAATTTTAAAAGCTTCAACAGAATTTCAACAATTTTGAGAGGGATTTGAAAAGTTTCAATGGGAATGGGAAGAATTGGGACAAAAATTGGAAAATTTTTAAGGGACTTTGAAAAAATTTCAACTGGAATTTTAGCCATTTTTTGACGTGAAATTGTAAACATGTGGCCATGGATTTTGAAAATTCTAGAGAGAATTTTAAAAGCTTCAAGAGAATTTCAACAATTTTGAGAGGGATTTGAAAAGTTTCAATGGGAATGGGAAGAATTGGGACAAAAATTGGAAAATTTTTAAGGGACTTTGAAAAAATTTCAACTGGAATTTTAGCCATTTTTTGACGTGAAATTGTAAACATGTGGACATGGATTTTGAAAATTCTAGAGAGAATTTTAAAAAGCTTCAAGAGAATTTCAACAATTTTGAGAGGGATTTGAAAAGTTTCAATGGGAATGGGAAGAATTGGGACAAAAATTGGAAAATTTTTAAGGGACTTTGAAAAAATTTCAACTGGAATTTTAGCCATTTTTTGATGTGAAATTGTAAACATGTGGACATGGATTTTGAAATTCTAGAGAGAATTTTAAAAGCTTCAAGAGAATTTCAACAATTTTGAGAGGGATTTGAAAAGTTTCAATGGGAATGGGAAGAATTGGGACAAAAATTGGAAAATTTTTCAGGGACTTTGAAAAAATTTCAACTGGAATTTTAGCCATTTTTTGACGTGAAATTGTAAACATGTTGAAGAGGATTTTGAAAATTCTAGAGAGAATTTTAAAAGCTTCAAGAGAATTTCAACAATTTTGAGAGGGATTTGAAAAGTTTCAATGGGAATGGGAAGAATTGGGACAAAAATTGGAAAATTTTAAGGGACTTTGAAAAAATTTCAACTGGAATTTTAGCCATTTTTTGACGTGAAATTGTAAACATGTGGCCATGGATTTTGAAAATTCTAGAGAGAATTTTAAAAGCTTCAAGAGAATTTCAACAATTCTGAGAGGGATTTGAAAAGTTTCAATGGGAATGGGAAGAATTGGGACAAAAATTGGAAAATTTTTAAGGGACTTTGAAAAAATTTCAACTGGAATTTTAGCCATTTTTTGACGTGAAATTGTAAACATGTGGACATGGATTTTGAAAATTCTAGAGAGAATTTTAAAAGCTTCAAGAGAATTTCAACAATTCTGAGAGGGATTTGAAAAGTTTCAATGGGAATGGGAAGAATTGGGACAAAAATTGGAAAATTTTTAAGGGACTTTGAAAAAATTTCAACTGGAATTTTAGCCATTTTTTGACGTGAAATTGTAAACATGTGGCCATGGATTTTGAAAATTCTAGAGAGAATTTTAAAAGCTTCAAGAGAATTTCAACAATTTTGAGAGGGATTTGAAAAGTTTCAATGGGAATGGGAAGAATTGGGACAAAAATTGGAAAATTTTTAAGGGACTTTGAAAAAATTTCAACTGGAATTTTAGCAATTTTTTGACGTGAAATTGTAAACATGTGGCCATGGATTTTGAAAATTCTAGAGAGAATTTTAAAAGCTTCAACAGAATTTCAACAATTTTGAGAGGGATTTGAAAAGTTTCAATGGGAATGGGAAGAATTGGGACAAAAATTGGAAAATTTTTAAGGGACTTTGAAAAAATTTCAACTGGAATTTTAGCCATTTTTTGACGTGAAATTGTAAACATGTTGAAGTGGATTTTGAAAATTCTAGAGAGAATTTTAAAAGCTTCAAGAGAATTTCAACAATTTTGAGAGGGATTTGAAAAGTTTCAATGGGAATGGGAAGAATTGGGACAAAAATTGGAAAATTTTTAAGGGACTTTGAAAAAATTTCAACTGGAATTTTAGCCATTTTTTGACGTGAAATTGTAAACATGTGGCCATGGATTTTGAAAATTCTAGAGAGAATTTTAAAAGCTTCAAGAGAATTTCAACAATTTTGAGAGGGATTTGAAAAGTTTCAATGGGAATGGGAAGAATTGGGACAAAAATTGGAAAATTTTTAAGGGACTTTGAAAAAAATTTCAACTGGAATTTTAGCCATTTTTGACGTGAAATTGTAAACATGTGGACATGGATTTTGAAAATTCTAGAGAGAATTTTAAAAGCTTCAACAGAATTTCAACAATTTTGAGAGGGATTTGAAAAGTTTCAATGGGAATGGGAAGAATTGGGACAAAAATTGGAAAATTTTTCAGGGACTTTGAAAAAATTCAACTGGAATTTTAGCCATTTTTTGACGTGAAATTGTAAACATGTGGCCATGGATTTTGAAAATTCTAGAGAGAATTTTAAAAGCTTCAAGAGAATTTCAACAATTTTGAGAGGGATTTGAAAAGTTTCAATGGGAATGGGAAGAATTGGGACAAAAATTGGAAAATTTTTAAGGGACTTTGAAAAAATTTCAACTGGAATTTTAGCCATTTTTTGACGTGAAATTGTAAACATGTGGCCATGGATTTTGAAAATTCTAGAGAGAATTTTAAAAGCTTCAAGAGAATTTCAACAATTCTGAGAGGGATTTGAAAAGTTTCAATGGGAATGGGAAGAATTGGGACAAAAATTGGAAAATTTTTCAGGGACTTTGAAAAAATTTCAACTGGAATTTTAGCCATTTTTTGACGTGAAATTGTAAACATGTGGCCATGGATTTTGAAAATTCTAGAGAGAATTTTAAAAGCTTCAACAGAATTTCAACCATTTGGAGAGGGATTTGAAAAGTTTCAATGGGAATGGAAGAATTGGGACAAAAATTGGAAAATTTTTAAGGGACTTTGAAAAAATTTCAACTGGAATTTTAGCCATTTTTTGACGTGAAATTGTAAACATGTTGAAGTGGATTTTGAAAATTCTAGAGAGAATTTTAAAAGCTTCAAGAGAATTTCAACAATTTTGAGAGGGATTTGAAAAGTTTCAATGGGAATGGGAAGAATTGGGACAAAAATTGGAAATTTTTAAGGGACTTTGAAAAAATTTCAACTGGAATTTTAGCCATTTTTTGACGTGAAATTGTAAACATGTGACCATGGATTTTGAAAATTCTAGAGAGAATTTTAAAAGCTTCAAGAGAATTTCAACAATTTTGAGAGGGATTTGAAAAGTTTCAATGGGAATGGGAAGAATTGGGACAAAAATTGGAAAATTTTTAAGGGACTTTGAAAAAATTTCAACTGGAATTTTAGCCATTTTTTGATGTGAAATTGTAAACATGTGGCCATGGATTTTGAAAATTCTAGAGAGAATTTTAAAAGCTTCAAGAGAATTTCAACAATTTTGAGAGGGATTTGAAAAGTTTCAATGGGAATGGGAAGAATTGGGACAAAAATTGGAAAATTTTTCAGGGACTTTGAAAAAATTTCAACTGGAATTTTAGCCATTTTTTGACGTGAAATTGTAAACATGTTGAAGTGGATTTTGAAAATTCTAGAGAGAATTTTAAAAGCTTCAAGAGAATTTCAACAATTTTGAGAGGGATTTGAAAAGTTTCAATGGGAATGGGAAGAATTGGGACAAAAATTGGAAATTTTTTAAGGGACTTTGAAAAAATTTCAACTGGAATTTTAGCCATTTTTTGACGTGAAATTGTAAACATGTGGACATGGATTTTGAAAATTCTAGAGAGAATTTTAAAAGCTTCAACAGAATTTCAACAATTTTGAGAGGGATTTGAAAAGTTTCAATGGGAATGGGAAGAATTGGGACAAAAATTGGAAAATTTTTAAGGGACTTTGAAAAAATTTCAACTGGAATTTTAGCCATTTTTTGACGTGAAATTGTAAACATGTGGCCATGGGTTTTGAAAATTCTAGAGAGAATTTTAAAAGCTTCAAGAGAATTTCAACAATTCTGAGAGGGATTTGAAAAGTTTCAATGGGAATGGGAAGAATTGGGACAAAATTGGAAAATTTTTAAGGGACTTTGAAAAAATTTCAACTGGAATTTTAGCCATTTTTTGACGTGAAATTGTAAACATGTGGACATGGATTTTGAAAATTCTAGAGAGAATTTTAAAAGCTTCAAGAGAATTTCAACAATTTTGAGAGGGATTTGAAAAGTTTCAATGGGAATGGGAAGAATTGGGACAAAAATTGGAAAATTTTTAAGGGACTTTGAAAAAATTTCAACTGGAATTTTAGCCATTTTTGACGTGAAATTGTAAACATGTTGAAGTGGATTTTGAAAATTCTAGAGAGAATTTTAAAAGCTTCAAGAGAATTTCAACAATTTTGAGAGGGATTTGAAAAGTTTCAATGGGAATGGGAAGAATTGGGACAAAAATTGGAAAATTTTTAAGGGACTTTGAAAAAATTTCAACTGGAATTTTAGCAATTTTTTGACGTGAAATTGTAAACATGTGGCCATGGATTTTGAAAATTCTAGAGAGAATTTTAAAAGCTTCAAGAGAATTTCAACAATTTTGAGAGGGATTTGAAAAGTTTCAATGGGAATGGGAAGAATTGGGACAAAAATTGGAAAATTTTTAAGGGACTTTGAAAAAATTTCAACTGGAATTTTAGCCATTTTTTGACGTGAAATTGTAAACATGTTGACAGTGGATTTTGAAAATTCTAGAGAGAATTTTAAAAGCTTCAAGAGAATTTCAACAATTTTGAGAGGGATTTGAAAAGTTTCAATGGGAATGGGAAGAATTGGGACAAAAATTGGAAAATTTTTAAGGGACTTTGAAAAAATTTCAACTGGAATTTTAGCCATTTTTTTACGTGAAATTGTAAACATGTGGCCATGGATTTTGAAAATTCTAGAGAGAATTTTAAAAGCTTCAAGAGAATTTCAACAATTTTGAGAGGGATTTGAAAAGTTTCAATGGGAATGGGAAGAATTGGGACAAAAATTGGAAAATTTTTAAGGGACTTTGAAAAAATTTCAACTGGAATTTTAGCCATTTTTGACGTGAAATTGTAAACATGTGGACATGGATTTTGAAAATTCTAGAGAGAATTTTAAAAGCTTCAACAGAATTTCAACAATTTGAGAGGGATTTGAAAAGTTTCAATGGGAATGGGAAGAATTGGGACAAAAATTGGAAAATTTTTCAGGGACTTTGAAAAAATTTCAACTGGAATTTTAGCCATTTTTTGACGTGAAATTGTAAACATGTGGCCATGGATTTTGAAAATTCTAGAGAGAATTTTAAAAGCTTCAAGAGAATTTCAACAATTTTGAGAGGGATTTGAAAAGTTTCAATGGGAATGGGAAGAATTGGGACAAAAATTGGAAAATTTTTAAGGGACTTTGAAAAAATTTCAACTGGAATTTTAGCCATTTTTTGACGTGAAATTGTAAACATGTGGCCATGGATTTTGAAAATTCTAGAGAGAATTTTAAAAGCTTCAAGAGAATTTCAACAATTCTGAGAGGGATTTGAAAAGTTTCAATGGGAATGGGAAGAATTGGGACAAAAATTGGAAAATTTTTAAGGGACTTTGAAAAAATTTCAACTGGAATTTTAGCCATTTTTTGACGTGAAATTGTAAACATGTGGACATGGATTTTGAAAATTCTAGAGAGAATTTTAAAAGCTTCAAAGAATTTCAACAATTTTGAGAGGGATTTGAAAAGTTTCAATGGGAATGGGAAGAATTGGGACAAAAATTGGAAAATTTTTAAGGGACTTTGAAAAAATTTCAACTGGAATTTTAGCCATTTTTTGACGTGAAATTGTAAACATGTTGAAGTGGATTTTGAACATTCTAGAGAGAATTTTAAAAGCTTCAAGAGAATTTCAACAATTTTGAGAGGGATTTGAAAAGTTTCAATGGGAATGGGAAGAATTGGGACAAAAATTGGAAAATTTTTAAGGGACTTTGAAAAAATTTCAACTGGAATTTTAGCCATTTTTGACGTGAAATTGTAAACATGTGACCATGGATTTTGAAAATTCTAGAGAGAATTTTAAAAGCTTCAAGAGAATTTCAACAATTTTGAGAGGGATTTGAAAAGTTTCAATGGGAATGGGAAGAATTGGGACAAAAATTGGAAAATTTTTAAGGGACTTTGAAAAAATTTCAACTGGAATTTTAGCCATTTTTTGATGTGAAATTGTAAACATGTGGCCATGGATTTTGAAAATTCTAGAGAGAATTTTAAAAGCTTCAAGAGAATTTCAACAATTTTGAGAGGGATTTGAAAAGTTTCAATGGGAATGGGAAGAATTGGGACAAAAATTGGAAAATTTTTAAGGGACTTTGAAAAAATTTCAACTGGAATTTTAGCCATTTTTTGACGTGAAATTGTAAACATGTGAAGTGGATTTTGAAAATTCTAGAGAGAATTTTAAAAGCTTCAAGAGAATTTCAACAATTTTGAGAGGGATTTGAAAAGTTTCAATGGGAATGGGAAGAATTGGGACAAAAATTGGAAATTTTTTAAGGGACTTTGAAAAAATTTCAACTGGAATTTTAGCCATTTTTTGACGTGAAATTGTAAACATGTGGACATGGATTTTTGAAATTCTAGAGAGAATTTTAAAAGCTTCAACAGAATTTCAACAATTTTGAGAGGGATTTGAAAAGTTTCAATGGGAATGGGAAGAATTGGGACAAAAATTGGAAAATTTTTAAGGGACTTTGAAAAAATTTCAACTGGAATTTTAGCCATTTTTTGACGTGAAATTGTAAACATGTGGCCATGGGTTTTGAAAATTCTAGAGAGAATTTTAAAAAGCTTCAAGAGAATTTCAACAATTCTGAGAGGGATTTGAAAAGTTTCAATGGGAATGGGAAGAATTGGGACAAAAATTGGAAAATTTTTAAGGGACTTTGAAAAAATTTCAACTGGAATTTTAGCCATTTTTTGACGTGAAATTGTAAACATGTGGACATGGATTTTGAAAATTCTAGAGAGAATTTTAAAAGCTTCAAGAGAATTTCAACAATTTTGAGAGGGATTTGAAAAGTTTCAATGGGAATGGGAAGAATTGGGACAAAAATTGGAAAATTTTTAAGGGACTTTGAAAAAATTTCAACTGGAATTTTAGCCATTTTTGACTTGAAATTGTAAACATGTGGACATGGATTTTGAAAATTCTAGAGAGAATTTTAAAAGCTTCAAGAGAATTTCAACAATTTTGAGAGGGATTTGAAAAGTTTCAATGGGAATGGGAAGAATTGGGACAAAATTGGAAAATTTTTCAGGGACTTTGAAAAAATTTCAACTGGAATTTTAGCCATTTTTGACGTGAAATTGTAAACATGTGGCCATGGATTTTGAAAATTCTAGAGAGAATTTTAAAAGCTTCAAGAGAATTTCAACAATTTTGAGAGGGATTTGAAAAGTTTCAATGGAATGGGAAGAATTGGGACAAAAATTGGGAAATTTTTAAGGGACTTTGAAAAAATTTCAACTGGAATTTTAGCCATTTTTTGACGTGAAATTGTAAACATGTGGACATGGATTTTGAAAATTCTAGAGAGAATTTTAAAAGCTTCAACAGAATTTCAACACTTTTGAGAGGGATTTGAAAAGTTTCAATGGGAATGGGAAGAATTGGGACAAAAATTGGAAAATTTTTAAGGGACTTTGAAAAAATTTCAACTGGAATTTTAGCCATTTTTTGACGTGAAATTGTAAACATGTTGAAGTGGATTTTGAAAATTCTAGAGAGAATTTTAAAAGCTTCAAGAGAATTTCAACAATTTTGAGAGGGATTTGAAAAGTTTCAATGGGAATGGGAAGAATTGGGACAAAAATTGGAAAATTTTTAAGGGACTTTGAAAAAATTTCAACTGGAATTTTAGCCATTTTTTGACGTGAAATTGTAAACATGTGACCATGGATTTTGAAAATTCTAGAGAGAATTTTAAAAGCTTCAAGAGAATTTCAACAAATTTTGAGAGGATTTGAAAGTTTCAATGGGAATGGGAAGAATTGGGACAAAAATTGGAAAATTTTTAAGGGACTTTGAAAAATTTCAACTGGAATTTTAGCGTTTTTTGACGTGAAATTGTGAACATGTGGCCATGGATTTGAAATTCTAGAGAGAATTTTAAAAGCTTCAAGAGAATTTCAACAATTTTGAGAGGGATTTGAAAGTTTCAATGGGAATGGGAAGAATTGGGACAAAAATTGGAAAATTTTTCAGGGACTTTGAAAAAATTTCAACTGGAATTTTAGCCATTTTTTGACGTGAAATTGTAAACATGTTGAAGTGGATTTTGAAAATTCTAGAGAGAATTTTAAAAAGCTTCAAGAGAATTTCAACAATTTTGAGAGGGATTTGAAAAGTTTCAATGGGAATGGGAAGAATTGGGACAAAAATTGGAAATTTAAGGGACTTTGAAAAAATTTCAACTGGAATTTTAGCCATTTTTTGACGTGAAATTGTAAACATGTGGACATGGGATTTTGAAAATTCTAGAGAGAATTTTAAAAGCTTCAACAGAATTTCAACAATTTTGAGAGGGATTTGAAAAGTTTCAATGGGAATGGGAAGAATTGGGACAAAAATTGGAAATTTTAAGGGACTTTGAAAAAATTTCAACTGGAATTTTAGCCATTTTTTGACGTGAAATTGTAAACATGTGGCCATGGGTTTTGAAAATTCTAGAGAGAATTTTAAAAGCTTCAGAGAATTTCAACAATTCTGAGAGGGATTGGAAAGTTTCAATGGGAATGGGAAGATTGGGACAAAAATTGGAAAATTTTTAAGGGACTTTGAAAAAATTTCAACTGGAATTTTAGCCATTTTTGACGTGAAATTGTAAACATGTGGACATGGATTTTGAAAATTCTAGAGAGAATTTTAAAGCTTCAAGAGAATTTCAACAATTTTGAGAGGGATTTGAAAAGTTCAATGGGAATGGGAAGAATTGGGACAAAAATTGGAAAATTTTTTAAGGGACTTTGAAAAAATTTCAACTGAATTTTAGCCATTTTTTGACGTGAAATTGTAAACATGTGGACATGGATTTTGAAAATTCTAGAGAGAATTTTAAAAGCTTCAAGAGAATTTCAACAATTCTGAGAGGATTTGAAAAGTTTCAATGGGAATGGGAAGAATTGGGACAAAATTGGGAAAATTTTAAGGGACTTTGAAAAAATTTCAACTGGAATTTTAGCCATTTTTTGACGTGAAATTGTAAACATGTGGACATGGATTTTGAAAATTCTAGAGAGAATTTTAAAAGCTTCAACAGAATTTCAACAATTCTGAGAGGGATTTGAAAAGTTTCAATGGAATGGGAAGAATTAGGACAAAAATTGGAAAATTTTTAAGGGACTTTGAAAAAATTTCAACTGGAATATTAGCCATTTTTTGACGTGAAATTGTAAACATGTGGACATGGATTTTGAAATTCTAGAGAGAATTTTAAAAGCTTCAACAGAATTTCAACAATTTTGAGAGGGATTTGAAAAGTTTCAATGGGAATGGGAAGAATTGGACAAAATTGGAAAATTTTTCAGGGACTTTGAAAAATTTCAACTGGAATTTTAGCCATTTTTTGACGTGAAATTGTAAACATGTGGCCATGGATTTTGAAAATTCTAGAGAGAAATTTTAAAAGCTTCAACAGAATTTCAACAATTTTGAGAGGGATTTGAAAAGTTTCAATGGGAATGGGAAGAATTGGACAAAAATTGGAAAATTTTTAAGGGACTTTGAAAAAATTTCAACTGGAATTTTAGCCATTTTTTGACGTGAAATTGTAAACATGTGGCATGGATTTGAAAATTCTAGAGAGAATTTAAAAAGCTTCAAGAGAATTTCAACAATTTTGAGAGGGATTTGAAAAGTTTCAATGGGAATGGGAAGAATTGGGACAAAAATTGGAAAATTTTAAGGGACTTTGAAAAATTTCAACTGGAATTTTAGCCATTTTTTGATGTGAAATTGTAAACATGTGGCCATGGATTTTGAAAATTCTAGAGAGAATTTTAAAAGCTTCAAGAGAATTTCAACAATTTTGAGAGGGATTTGAAAAGTTTCAATGGGAATGGGAAGAATTGGGACAAAAATTGGAAAAATTTTCAGGACTTTGAAAAAATTTCAACTGGAATTTTAGCCATTTTTTGACGTGAAATTGTAAACATGTTGAAGTGGATTTTGAAAATTCTAGAGAGAATTTTAAAAGCTTCAAGAGAATTTCAACATTTTGAGAGGGATTTGAAAAGTTTCAATGGGAATGGGAAGAATTGGGACAAAAATTGGAAAATTTTTCAGGGACTTTGAAAAAATTTCAACTGGAATTTTAGCCATTTTTTGACGTGAAATTGTAAACATGTGGACATGGATTTTGAAAATTCTAGAGAGAATTTTAAAAGCTTCAAGAGAATTTCAACAATTCTGAGAGGGATTTGAAAAGTTTCACTGGGAATGGGAAGAATTGGGACAAAATTGGAAAATTTTTAAGGGACTTTGAAAAAATTTCAACTGGAATATTAGCCATTTTTTGACATGAAATTGTAAACCATGTGGACATGGATAATTGTAAACATGTGGACATGGATTTTGAAAATTCTAGAGAGAATTTTAAAAGCTTCAAGAGAATTTCAACAATTCTGAGAGGGATTTGAAAAGTTTCAATGGGAATGGGAAGAATTGGGACAAAAATTGGAAAATTTTTAAGGGACTTTGAAAAAATTTCAACTGGAATTTTAGCCATTTTTTGACGTGAAATTGTAAACATGTTGAAGTGGATTTTGAAAATTCTAGAGAGAATTTTAAAAGCTTCAAGAGAATTTCAACAATTTTGAGAGGGATTTGAAAAGTTTCAATGGGAATGGGAAGAATTGGGACAAAAATTGGAAAATTTTTAAGGGACTTTGAAAAAATTTCAACTGGAATTTTAGCCATTTTTTGACGTGAAATTGTAAACATGTGGCCATGGATTTTGAAAATTCTAGAGAGAATTTTAAAAGCTTCAAGAGAATTTCAACAATTTTGAGAGGGATTTGAAAAGTTTCAATGGGAATGGGAAGAATTGGGACAAAAATTGGAAAATTTTTAAGGGACTTTGAAAAAATTTCAACTGGAATTTTAGCCATTTTTTGACGTGAAATTGTAAACATGTGGACATGGATTTTGAAAATTCTAGAGAGAATTTTAAAAGCTTCAACAGAATTTCAACAATTCTGAGAGGGATTTGAAAAGTTTCAATGGGAATGGGAAGAATTGGGACAAAAATTGGAAAATTTTTAAGGGACTTTGAAAAATTTCAACTGGAATATTAGCCATTTTTGACGTGAAATTGTAAACATGTGGACATGGATTTTGAAAATTCTAGAGAGAATTTTAAAAGCTTCACAGAATTTCAACAATTTTGAGAGGGATTTGAAAAGTTTCAATGGGAATGGGAAGAATTGGGACAAAAATTGGAAAATTTTTCAGGGACTTTGAAAAAATTTCAACTGGAATTTTAGCCATTTTTTGACGTGAAATTGTAAACATGTTGAAGTGGATTTTGAAATTCTAGAGAGAATTTTAAAAGCTTCAACAGAATTTCAACAATTTTGAGAGGGATTTGAAAAGTTTCAATGGGAATGGGAAGAATTGGGACAAAAATTGGAAAATTTTTCAGGGACTTTGAAAAAATTTCAACTGGAATTTTAGCCATTTTTTGACGTGAAATTGTAAACATGTGGCCATGGATTTTGAAAATTCTAGAGAGAATTTTAAAAGCTTCAAGAGAATTTCAACAATTTTGAGAGGGATTTGAAAAGTTTCAATGGGAATGGGAAGAATTGGGACAAAAATTGGAAAATTTTTAAGGGACTTTGAAAAAATTTCAACTGGAATTTTAGCCATTTTTTGACGTGAAATTGTAAACATGTTGAAGTGGATTTTGAAAATTCTAGAGAGAATTTTAAAAGCTTCAAGAGAATTTCAACAATTTTGAGAGGGATTTGAAAAGTTTCAATGGGAATGGGAAGAATTGGGACAAAATTGGAAAATTTTTAAGGGACTTTGAAAAAATTTCAACTGGAATTTTAGCCATTTTTTGACGTGAAATTGTAAACATGTGGCCATGGATTTTGAAAATTCTAGAGAGAATTTTAAAAGCTTCAAGAGAATTTCAACAATTTAGAGAGGGATTTGAAAAGTTTCAATGGGAATGGGAAGAATTGGGACAAAAATTGGAAAATTTTTAAGGGACTTTGAAAAAATTTCAACTGGAATTTTAGCCATTTTTGACGTGAAATTGTAAACATGTGGACATGGATTTTGAAAATTCTAGAGAGAATTTTAAAAGCTTCAAGAGAATTTCAACAATTTTGAGAGGGATTTGAAAAGTTTCAATGGGAATGGGAAGAATTGGGACAAAAATTGGAAAATTTTTCAGGGACTTTGAAAAAATTTCAACTGGAATTTTAGCCATTTTTTGACGTGAAATTGTAAACATGTGGCCATGGATTTTGAAAATTCTAGAGAGAATTTTAAAAGCTTCAAGAGAATTTCAACAATTTTGAGAGGGATTTGAAAAGTTTCAATGGGAATGGGAAGAATTGGGACAAAAATTGGAAATTTTTTAAGGGACTTTGAAAAAATTTCAACTGGAATTTTAGCCATTTTTTGACGTGAAATTGTAAACATGTGGACATGGATTTTGAAAATTCTAGAGAGAATTTTAAAAGCTTCAACAGAATTTCAACAATTTTGAGAGGGATTTGAAAAGTTTCAATGGGAATGGGAAGAATTGGGACAAAAATTGGAAAATTTTTAAGGGACTTTGAAAAAATTTCAACTGGAATTTTAGCCATTTTTTGACGTGAAATTGTAAACATGTGGCCATGGGTTTTGAAAATTCTAGAGAGAATTTTAAAAGCTTCAAGAGAATTTCAACAATTCTGAGAGGGATTTGAAAAGTTTCAATGGGAATGGGAAGAATTGGGACAAAAATTGGAAAATTTTTAAGGGACTTTGAAAAAATTTCAACTGGAATTTTAGCCATTTTTTGACGTGAAATTGTAAACATGTGGACATGGATTTTGAAAATTCTAGAGAGAATTTTAAAAGCTTCAAGAGAATTTCAACAATTTTGAGAGGGATTTGAAAAGTTTCAATGGGAATGGGAAGAATTGGGACAAAAATTGGAAAATTTTTAAGGGACTTTGAAAAAATTTCAACTGGAATTTTAGCCATTTTTTGACGTGAAATTGTAAACATGTGGACATGGATTTTGAAAATTCTAGAGAGAATTTTAAAAGCTTCAAGAGAATTTCAACAATTCTGAGAGGGATTTGAAAAGTTTCAATGGGAATGGGAAGAATTGGGACAAAAACTGGAAAATTTTTAAGGGACTTTGAAAAAAATTTCAACTGGAATTTTAGCCATTTTTTGACGTGAAATTGTAAACATGTGGACATGGATTTTGAAAATTCTAGAGAGAATTTTAAAAGCTTCAACAGAATTTCAACAATTCTGAGAGGGATTTGAAAAAGTTTCAATGGGAATGGGAAGAATTAGGACAAAAATTGGAAAATTTTTAAGGGACTTTGAAAAAATTTCAACTGGAATATTAGCCATTTTTGACGTGAAATTGTAAACATGTGGACATGGATTTTGAAAATTCTAGAGAGAATTTTAAAAGCTTCAACAGAATTTCAACAATTTTGAGAGGGATTTGAAAAGTTTCAATGGGAATGGGAAGAATTGGGACAAAAATTGGAAAATTTTTCAGGGACTTTGAAAAAATTTCAACTGGAATTTTAGCCATTTTTTGACGTGAAATTGTAAACATGTGGCCATGGATTTTGAAAATTCTAGAGAGAATTTTAAAAGCTTCAACGGAATTTCAACAATTTTGAGAGGGATTTGAAAAGTTTCAATGGGAATGGGAAGAATTGGGACAAAATTGGAAAATTTTTAAGGGACTTTGAAAAAATTTCAACTGGAATTTTAGCCATTTTTTGATGTGAAATTGTAAACATGTGGCCATGGATTTTGAAAATTCTAGAGAGAATTTTAAAAGCTTCAAGAGAATTTCAACAATTTTGAGAGGGATTTGAAAAGTTTCAATGGGAATGGGAAGAATTGGGACAAAAATTGGAAAATTTTTCAGGGACTTTGAAAAAATTTCAACTGGAATTTTAGCCATTTTTTGACGTGAAATTGTAAACATGTTGAAGTGGATTTTGAAAATTCTAGAGAGAATTTTAAAAGCTTCAAGAGAATTTTCAACAATTTTGAGAGGGATTTGAAAAGTTTCAATGGGAATGGGAAGAATTGGGACAAAAATTGGAAAATTTTTCAGGGACTTTGAAAAAATTTCAACTGGAATTTTAGCCATTTTTTGACGTGAAATTGTAAACATGTGGACATGGATTTTGAAAATTCTAGAGAGAATTTTAAAAGCTTCAAGAGAATTTCAACAATTCTGAGAGGGATTTGAAAAGTTTCAATGGGAATGGGAAGAATTGGGACAAAAATTGGAAAATTTTTAAGGGACTTTGAAAAAATTTCAACTGGAATATTAGCCATTTTTTGACGTGAAATTGTAAACATGTGGACATGGATTTTGAAAATTCTAGAGAGAATTTTAAAAGCTTCAAGAGAATTTCAACAATTCTGAGAGGGATTTGAAAAGTTTCAATGGGAATGGGAAGAATTGGGACAAAAATTGGAAAATTTTTAAGGGACTTTGAAAAAATTTCAACTGGAATTTTAGCCATTTTTTGACGTGAAATTGTAAACATGTGGCCATGGATTTTGAAAATTCTAGAGAGAATTTTAAAAGCTTCAAGAGAATTTCAACAATTTTGAGAGGGATTTGAAAAGTTTCAATGGGAATGGGAAGAATTGGGACAAAAATTGGAAAATTTTTAAGGGACTTTGAAAAAATTTCAACTGGAATTTTAGCCATTTTTTGACGTGAAATTGTAAACATGTGGACATGGATTTTGAAAATTCTAGAGAGAATTTTAAAAGCTTCAAGAGAATTTCAACAATTTTGAGAGGGATTTGAAAAGTTTCAATGGGAATGGGAAGAATTGGGACAAAAATTGGAAAATTTTTAAGGGACTTTGAAAAAATTTCAACTGGAATTTTAGCCATTTTTTGATGTGAAATTGTAAACATGTGGCCATGGATTTTGAAAATTCTAGAGAGAATTTTAAAAGCTTCAAGAGAATTTCAACAATTTTGAGAGGGATTTGAAAAGTTTCAATGGGAATGGGAAGAATTGGGACAAAAATTGGAAAATTTTTCAGGGACTTTGAAAAAATTTCAACTGGAATTTTAGCCATTTTTTGACGTGAAATTGTAAACATGTTGAAGTGGATTTTGAAAATTCTAGAGAGAATTTTAAAAGCTTCAAGAGAATTTCAACAATTTTGAGAGGGATTTGAAAAGTTTCAATGGGAATGGGAAGAATTGGGACAAAAATTGGAAAATTTTTAAGGGACTTCGAAAAAATTTCAACTGGAATTTTAGCCATTTTTTGACGTGAAATTGTAAACATGTGGACATGGATTTTGAAAATTCTAGAGAGAATTTTAAAAGCTTCAACAGAATTTCAACAATTTTGAGAGGGATTTGAAAAGTTTCAATGGGAATGGGAAGAATTGGGACAAAAATTGGAAAATTTTTAAGGGACTTTGAAAAAATTTCAACTGGAATTTTAGCCATTTTTTGACGTGAAATTGTAAACATGTGGACATGGATTTTGAAAATTCTAGAGAGAATTTTAAAAGCTTCAAGAGAATTTCAACAATTTTGAGAGGGATTTGAAAAGTTTCAATGGGAATGGGAAGAATTGGGACAAAAATTGGAAAATTTTTAAGGGACTTTGAAAAATTTCAACTGGAATTTTAGCCATTTTTTGACGTGAAATTGTAAACATGTGGACATGGATTTTGAAAATTCTAGAGAGAATTTTAAAAGCTTCAACAGAATTTCAACAATTCTGAGAGGGATTTGAAAAGTTTCAATGGGAATGGGAAGAATTGGGACAAAAATTGGAAAATTTTTCAGGGACTTTGAAAAAATTTCAACTGGAATATTAGCCATTTTTGACGTGAAATTGTAAACATGTGGACATGGATTTTGAAAATTCTAGAGAGAATTTTAAAAGCTTCAACAGAATTTCAACAATTTTGAGAGGGATTTGAAAAGTTTCAATGGGAATGGGAAGAATTGGGACAAAAATTGGAAAATTTTTCAGGGACTTTGAAAAAATTTCAACTGGAATTTTAGCCATTTTTTGACGTGAAATTGTAAACATGTTGAAGTGGATTTTGAAAATTCTAGAGAGAATTTTAAAAGCTTCAACAGAATTTCAACAATTTTGAGAGGGATTTGAAAAGTTTCAATGGGAATGGGAAGAATTGGGACAAAAATTGGAAAATTTTTAAGGGACTTTGAAAAAATTTCAACTGGAATTTTAGCCATTTTTTGACGTGAAATTGTAAACATGTGGCCATGGATTTTGAAAATTCTAGAGAGAATTTTAAAAGCTTCAAGAGAATTTCAACAATTTTGAGAGGGATTTGAAAAGTTTCAATGGGAATGGGAAGAATTGGGACAAAAATTGGAAAATTTTTCAGGGACTTTGAAAAAATTTCAACTGGAATTTTAGCCATTTTTTGACGTGAAATTGTAAACATGTTGAAGTGGATTTTGAAAATTCTAGAGAGAATTTTAAAAGCTTCAAGAGAATTTCAACAATTTTGAGAGGGATTTGAAAAGTTTCAATGGGAATGGGAAGAATTGGGACAAAAATTGGAAAATTTTTCAGGGACTTTGAAAAAATTTCAACTGGAATTTTAGCCATTTTTTGACGTGAAATTGTAAACATGTTGAAGTGGATTTTGAAAATTCTAGAGAGAATTTTAAAAGCTTCAACAGAATTTCAACAATTTTGAGAGGGATTTGAAAAGTTTCAATGGGAATGGGAAGAATTGGGACAAAAATTGGAAAATTTTTAAGGGACTTTGAAAAAATTTCAACTGGAATTTTAGCCATTTTTTGGACGTGAAATTGTAAACATGTGGCCATGGATTTTGAAAATTCTAGAGAGAATTTTAAAAGCTTCAAGAGAATTTCAACAATTTTGAGAGGGATTTGAAAAGTTTCAATGGGAATGGGAAGAATTGGGACAAAAATTGGAAAATTTTTCAGGGACTTTGAAAAAATTTCAACTGGAATTTTAGCCATTTTTTGACGTGAAATTGTAAACATGTTGAAGTGGATTTTGAAAATTCTAGAGAGAATTTTAAAAGCTTCAAGAGAATTTCAACAATTTTGAGAGGGATTTGAAAAGTTTCAATGGGAATGGGAAGAATTGGGACAAAAATTGGAAAATTTTTCAGGGACTTTGAAAAAATTTCAACTGGAATTTTAGCCATTTTTTGACGTGAAATTGTAAACATGTTGAAGTGGATTTTGAAAATTCTAGAGAGAATTTTAAAAGCTTCAACAGAATTTCAACAATTTTGAGAGGGATTTGAAAAGTTTCAATGGGAATGGGAAGAATTGGGACAAAAATTGGAAAATTTTTAAGGGACTTTGAAAAAATTTCAACTGGAATTTTAGCCATTTTTTGACGTGAAATTGTAAACATGTGGCCATGGATTTTGAAAATTCTAGAGAGAATTTTAAAAGCTTCAAGAGAATTTCAACAATTTTGAGAGGGATTTGAAAAGTTTCAATGGGAATGGGAAGAATTGGGACAAAAATTGGAAAATTTTAAGGGACTTTGAAAAAATTTCAACTGGAATTTTAGCCATTTTTTGACGTGAAATTGTAAACATGTGGACATGGATTTTGAAAATTCTAGAGAGAATTTTAAAAGCTTCAACAGAATTTCAACAATTTTGAGAGGGATTTGAAAAGTTTCAATGGGAATGGGAAGAATTGGGACAAAAATTGGAAATTTTTAAGGGACTTTGAAAAAATTTCAACTGGAATTTTAGCCATTTTTTGACGTGAAATTGTAAACATGTGGCCATGGATTTTGAAAATTCTAGAGAGAATTTTAAAAGCTTCAAGAGAATTTCAACAATTTTGAGAGGATTTGAAAAGTTTCAATGGGAATGGGAAGAATTGGGACAAAAATTGGAAAATTTTTAAGGGACTTTGAAAAAATTTCAACTGGAATTTTAGCCATTTTTTGACGTGAAATTGTAAACATGTTGAAGTGGATTTTGAAAATTCTAGAGAGAATTTTAAAAGCTTCAAGAGAATTTCAACAATTTTGAGAGGGATTTGAAAAGTTTCAATGGGAATGGGAAGAATTGGGACAAAATTGGAAAATTTTTAAGGGACTTTGAAAAAATTTCAACTGGAATTTTAGCCATTTTTTGACGTGAAATTGTAAACATGTTGAAGTGGATTTTGAAAATTCTAGAGAGAATTTTAAAAGCTTCAAGAGAATTTCAACAATTTAGAGAGGGATTTGAAAAGTTTCAATGGGAATGGGAAGAATTGGGACAAAAATTGGAAAATTTTTAAGGGACTTCGAAAAAATTTCAACTGGAATTTTAGCCATTTTTTGACGTGAAATTGTAAACATGTGGACATGGATTTTGAAAATTCTAGAGAGAATTTTAAAAGCTTCAACAGAATTTCAACAATTTTGAGAGGGATTTGAAAAGTTTCAATGGGAATGGGAAGAATTGGGACAAAAATTGGAAAATTTTTAAGGGACTTTGAAAAAATTTCAACTGGAATTTTAGCCATTTTTTGACGTGAAATTGTAAACATGTGGACATGGATTTTGAAAATTCTAGAGAGAATTTTAAAAGCTTCAAGAGAATTTCAACAATTTTGAGAGGGATTTGAAAAGTTTCAATGGGAATGGGAAGAATTGGGACAAAAATTGGAAAATTTTTAAGGGACTTTGAAAAAATTTCAACTGGAATTTTAGCCATTTTTTGACGTGAAATTGTAAACATGTGGACATGGATTTTGAAAATTCTAGAGAGAATTTTAAAAGCTTCAAGAGAATTTCAACAATTCTGAGAGGGATTTGAAAAGTTTCAATGGGAATGGGAAGAATTGGGACAAAAAATTGGAAATTTTTCAGGACTTTGAAAAATTTCAACTGGAATATTAGCCATTTTTGACGTGAAATTGTAAACATGTGGACATGGATTTTGAAAATTCTAGAGAGAATTTTAAAAGCTTCAACAGAATTTCAACAATTTTGAGAGGGATTTGAAAAGTTTCAATGGGAATGGGAAGAATTGGGACAAAAATTGGAAAATTTTTCAGGGACTTTGAAAAAATTTCAACTGGAATTTTAGCCATTTTTTGACGTGAAATTGTAAACATGTTGAAGTGGATTTTGAAAATTCTAGAGAGAATTTTAAAAGGCTTCAACAGAATTTCAACAATTTTGAGAGGGATTTGAAAAGTTTCAATGGGAATGGGAAGAATTGGGACAAAAATTGGAAAATTTTTAAGGGACTTTGAAAAAATTTCAACTGGAATTTTAGCCATTTTTTTGACGTGAAATTGTAAACATGTGGCCATGGATTTTGAAAATTCTAGAGAGAATTTTAAAAGCTTCAAGAGAATTTCAACAATTTTGAGAGGGATTTGAAAAGTTTCAATGGGAATGGGAAGAATTGGGACAAAAATTGGAAAATTTTTCAGGGACTTTGAAAAAATTTCAACTGGAATTTTAGCCATTTTTTGACGTGAAATTGTAAACATGTTGAAGTGGATTTTGAAAATTCTAGAGAGAATTTTAAAAGCTTCAAGAGAATTTCAACAATTTTGAGAGGGATTTGAAAAGTTTCAATGGGAATGGGAAGAATTGGGACAAAAATTGGAAAATTTTTCAGGGACTTTGAAAAAATTTCAACTGGAATTTTAGCCATTTTTTGACGTGAAATTGTAAACATGTTGAAGTGGATTTTGAAAATTCTAGAGAGAATTTTAAAAGCTTCAACAGAATTTCAACAATTTTGAGAGGGATTTGAAAAGTTTCAATGGGAATGGGAAGAATTGGGACAAAAATTGGAAAATTTTTAAGGGACTTTGAAAAAATTTCAACTGGAATTTTAGCCATTTTTTGACGTGAAATTGTAAACATGTGGCCATGGATTTTGAAAATTCTAGAGAGAATTTTAAAAGCTTCAAGAGAATTTCAACAATTTTGAGAGGGATTTGAAAAGTTTCAATGGGAATGGGAAGAATTGGGACAAAAATTGGAAAATTTTTCAGGGACTTTGAAAAAATTTCAACTGGAATTTTAGCCATTTTTTGACGTGAAATTGTAAACATGTTGAAGTGGATTTTGAAAATTCTAGAGAGAATTTTAAAAGCTTCAAGAGAATTTCAACAATTTTGAGAGGGATTTGAAAAGTTTCAATGGGAATGGGAAGAATTGGGACAAAAATTGGAAAATTTTTCAGGGACTTTGAAAAAATTTCAACTGGAATTTTAGCCATTTTTTGACGTGAAATTGTAAACATGTTGAAGTGGATTTTGAAAATTCTAGAGAGAATTTTAAAAGCTTCAACAGAATTTCAACAATTTTGAGAGGGATTTGAAAAGTTTCAATGGGAATGGGAAGAATTGGGACAAAAATTGGAAAATTTTTAAGGGACTTTGAAAAAATTTCAACTGGAATTTTAGCCATTTTTTGACGTGAAATTGTAAACATGTGGCCATGGATTTTGAAAATTCTAGAGAGAATTTTAAAAGCTTCAAGAGAATTTCAACAATTTTGAGAGGGATTTGAAAAGTTTCAATGGGAATGGGAAGAATTGGGACAAAAATTGGAAAATTTTTAAGGGACTTTGAAAAAATTTCAACTGGAATTTTAGCCATTTTTTGACGTGAAATTGTAAACATGTGGACATGGATTTTGAAAATTCTAGAGAGAATTTTAAAAGCTTCAACAGAATTTCAACAATTTTGAGAGGGATTTGAAAAGTTTCAATGGGAATGGGAAGAATTGGGACAAAAATTGGAAAATTTTTAAGGGACTTTGAAAAAATTTCAACTGGAATTTTAGCCATTTTTTGACGTGAAATTGTAAACATGTGGCCATGGATTTTGAAAATTCTAGAGAGAATTTTAAAAGCTTCAAGAGAATTTCAACAATTTTGAGAGGGATTTGAAAAGTTTCAATGGGAATGGGAAGAATTGGGACAAAAATTGGAAAATTTTTAAGGGACTTTGAAAAAATTTCAACTGGAATTTTAGCCATTTTTTGACGTGAAATTGTAAACATGTTGAAGTGGATTTTGAAAATTCTAGAGAGAATTTTAAAAGCTTCAAGAGAATTTCAACAATTTTGAGAGGGATTTGAAAAGTTTCAATGGGAATGGGAAGAATTGGGACAAAAATTGGAAAATTTTTAAGGGACTTTGAAAAAATTTCAACTGGAATTTTAGCCATTTTTTGACGTGAAATTGTAAACATGTGGCCATGGATTTTGAAAATTCTAGAGAGAATTTAAAAGCTTCAAGAGAATTTCAACAATTTAGAGAGGGATTTGAAAAGTTTCAATGGGAATGGGAAGAATTGGGACAAAAATTGGAAAATTTTTAAGGGACTTTGAAAAAATTTCAACTGGAATTTTAGCCATTTTTGACGTGAAATTGTAAACATGTGGCCATGGATTTTGAAAATTCTAGAGAGAATTTTAAAAGCTTCAAGAGAATTTCAACAATTTTGAGAGGGATTTGAAAAGTTTCAATGGGAATGGGAAGAATTGGGACAAAAATTGGAAAATTTTTCAGGGACTTTGAAAAAATTTCAACTGGAATTTTAGCCATTTTTTGACGTGAAATTGTAAACATGTGGCCATGGATTTTGAAAATTCTAGAGAGAATTTTAAAAGCTTCAAGAGAATTTCAACAATTTTGAGAGGGATTTGAAAAGTTTCAATGGGAATGGGAAGAATTGGGACAAAAATTGGAAATTTTTTAAGGGACTTTGAAAAAATTTCAACTGGAATTTTAGCCATTTTTTGACGTGAAATTGTAAACATGTGGACATGGATTTTGAAAATTCTAGAGAGAATTTTAAAAGCTTCAACAGAATTTCAACAATTTTGAGAGGGATTTGAAAAGTTTCAATGGGAATGGGAAGAATTGGGACAAAAATTGGAAAATTTTTAAGGGACTTTGAAAAAATTTCAACTGGAATTTTAGCCATTTTTTGACGTGAAATTGTAAACATGTTGAAGTGGATTTTGAAAATTCTAGAGAGAATTTTAAAAGCTTCAAGAGAATTTCAACAATTCTGAGAGGGATTTGAAAAGTTTCAATGGGAATGGGAAGAATTGGGACAAAAATTGGAAAATTTTTAAGGGACTTTGAAAAAATTTCAACTGGAATTTTAGCCATTTTTTGACGTGAAATTGTAAACATGTGGACATGGATTTTGAAAATTCTAGAGAGAATTTTAAAAGCTTCAACAGAATTTCAACAATTTTGAGAGGGATTTGAAAAGTTTCAATGGGAATGGGAAGAATTGGGACAAAAATTGGAAAATTTTTAAGGGACTTTGAAAAAATTTCAACTGGAATTTTAGCCATTTTTTGACGTGAAATTGTAAACATGTGGACATGGATTTTGAAAATTCTAGAGAGAATTTTAAAAGCTTCAAGAGAATTTCAACAATTCTGAGAGGGATTTGAAAAGTTTCAATGGGAATGGGAAGAATTGGGACAAAAATTGGAAAATTTTTAAGGGACTTTGAAAAAATTTCAACTGGAATTTTAGCAATTTTTTTATGTGAAATTGTAAACATGTGGCCATGGATTTTGAAAATTCTAGAGAGAATTTTAAAAGCTTCAACAGAATTTCAACAATTCTGAGAGGGATTTGAAAAGTTTCAATGGGAATGGGAAGAATTAGGACAAAAATTGGAAAATTTTTAAGGGACTTTGAAAAAATTTCAACTGGAATATTAGCCATTTTTGACGTGAAATTGTAAACATGTGGACATGGATTTTGAAAATTCTAGAGAGAATTTTAAAAGCTTCAACAGAATTTCAACAATTTTGAGAGGGATTTGAAAAGTTTCAATGGGAATGGGAAGAATTGGGACAAAAATTGGAAAATTTTTAAGGGACTTTGAAAAAAATTTCAACTGGAATTTTAGCCATTTTTTGACGTGAAATTGTAAACATGTGGCCATGGATTTTGAAAATTCTAGAGAGAATTTTAAAAGCTTCAACAGAATTTCAACAATTTTGAGAGGGATTTGAAAAGTTTCAATGGGAATGGGAAGAATTGGGACAAAAATTGGAAAATTTTTCAGGGACTTTGAAAAAATTTCAACTGGAATTTTAGCCATTTTTTGACGTGAAATTGTAAACATGTGGCCATGGATTTTGAAAATTCTAGAGAGAATTTTAAAAGCTTCAACAGAATTTCAACAATTTTGAGAGGGATTTGAAAAGTTTCAATGGGAATGGGAAGAATTGGGACAAAAATTGGAAAATTTTTAAGGGACTTTGAAAAAATTTCAACTGGAATTTTAGCCATTTTTTGATGTGAAATTGTAAACATGTGGCCATGGATTTTGAAAATTCTAGAGAGAATTTTAAAAGCTTCAAGAGAATTTCAACAATTCTGAGAGGGATTTGAAAAGTTTCAATGGGAATGGGAAGAATTGGGACAAAAATTGGAAAATTTTTAAGGGACTTTGAAAAAATTTCAACTGGAATTTTAGCCATTTTTTGACGTGAAATTGTAAACATGTTGAAGTGGATTTTGAAAATTCTAGAGAGAATTTTAAAAGCTTCAAGAGAATTTCAACAATTTTGAGAGGGATTTGAAAAGTTTCAATGGGAATGGGAAGAATTGGGACAAAAATTGGAAAATTTTTCAGGGACTTTGAAAAAATTTCAACTGGAATTTTAGCCATTTTTTGACGTGAAATTGTAAACATGTGGACATGGATTTTGAAAATTCTAGAGAGAATTTTAAAAGCTTCAAGAGAATTTCAACAATTCTGAGAGGGATTTGAAAAGTTTCAATGGGAATGGGAAGAATTGGGACAAAAATTGGAAAATTTTTCAGGGACTTTGAAAAAATTTCAACTGGAATATTAGCCATTTTTTGACGTGAAATTGTAAACATGTGGCCATGGATTTTGAAAATTCTAGAGAGAATTTTAAAAGCTTCAAGAGAATTTCAACAATTCTGAGAGGGATTTGAAAAGTTTCAATGGGAATGGGAAGAATTGGGACAAAAATTGGAAAATTTTTAAGGGACTTTGAAAAAATTTCAACTGGAATTTTAGCCATTTTTTGACGTGAAATTGTAAACATGTGGCCATGGATTTTGAAAATTCTAGAGAGAATTTTAAAAGCTTCAAGAGAATTTCAACAATTTTGAGAGGGATTTGAAAAGTTTCAATGGGAATGGGAAGAATTGGGACAAAAATTGGAAAATTTTTCAGGGACTTTGAAAAAATTTCAACTGGAATTTTAGCCATTTTTTGATGTGAAATTGTAAACATGTGGCCATGGATTTTGAAAATTCTAGAGAGAATTTTAAAAGCTTCAAGAGAATTTCAACAATTTTGAGAGGGATTTGAAAAGTTTCAATGGGAATGGGAAGAATTGGGACAAAAATTGGAAAATTTTTCAGGGACTTTGAAAAAATTTCAACTGGAATTTTAGCCATTTTTTGACGTGAAATTGTAAACATGTGGACATGGATTTTGAAAATTCTAGAGAGAATTTTAAAAGCTTCAAGAGAATTTCAACAATTCTGAGAGGGATTTGAAAAGTTTCAATGGGAATGGGAAGAATTGGGACAAAAATTGGAAAATTTTTCAGGGACTTTGAAAAAATTTCAACTGGAATATTAGCCATTTTTTGACGTGAAATTGTAAACATGTGGACATGGATTTTGAAAATTCTAGAGAGAATTTTAAAAGCTTCAAGAGAATTTCAACAATTCTGAGAGGGATTTGAAAAGTTTCAATGGGAATGGGAAGAATTGGGACAAAAATTGGAAAATTTTTAAGGGACTTTGAAAAAATTTCAACTGGAATTTTAGCCATTTTTTGACGTGAAATTGTAAACATGTGGCCATGGATTTTGAAAATTCTAGAGAGAATTTTAAAAGCTTCAAGAGAATTTCAACAATTTTGAGAGGGATTTGAAAAGTTTCAATGGGAATGGGAAGAATTGGGACAAAAATTGGAAAATTTTTCAGGGACTTTGAAAAAATTTCAACTGGAATTTTAGCCATTTTTTGACGTGAAATTGTAAACATGTTGAAGTGGATTTTGAAAATTCTAGAGAGAATTTTAAAAGCTTCAAGAGAATTTCAACAATTTTGAGAGGGATTTGAAAAGTTTCAATGGGGATGGGAAGAATTGGGACAAAAATTGGAAAATTTTTAAGGGACTTTGAAAAAATTTCAACTGGAATTTTAGCCATTTTTTGACGTGAAATTGTAAACATGTGGACATGGATTTTGAAAATTCTAGAGAGAATTTTAAAAGCTTCAACAGAATTTCAACAATTTTGAGAGGGATTTGAAAAGTTTCAATGGGAATGGGAAGAATTGGGACAAAAATTGGAAAATTTTTAAGGGACTTTGAAAAAATTTCAACTGGAATTTTAGCCATTTTTTGACGTGAAATTGTAAACATGTGGACATGGATTTTGAAAATTCTAGAGAGAATTTTAAAAGCTTCAACAGAATTTCAACAATTCTGAGAGGGATTTGAAAAGTTTCAATGGGAATGGGAAGAATTGGGACAAAAATTGGAAAATTTTTAAGGGACTTTGAAAAAATTTCAACTGGAATATTAGCCATTTTTGACGTGAAATTGTAAACATGTGGACATGGATTTTGAAAATTCTAGAGAGAATTTTAAAAGCTTCAACAGAATTTCAACAATTTTGAGAGGGATTTGAAAAGTTTCAATGGGAATGGGAAGAATTGGGACAAAAATTGGAAAATTTTTCAGGGACTTTGAAAAAATTTCAACTGGAATTTTAGCCATTTTTTGACGTGAAATTGTAAACATGTGGCCATGGATTTTGAAAATTCTAGAGAGAATTTTAAAAGCTTCAACAGAATTTCAACAATTTTGAGAGGGATTTGAAAAGTTTCAATGGGAATGGGAAGAATTGGGACAAAAATTGGAAAATTTTTAAGGGACTTTGAAAAAATTTCAACTGGAATTTTAGCCATTTTTTGACGTGAAATTGTAAACATGTGGACATGGATTTTGAAAATTCTAGAGAGAATTTTAAAAGCTTCAAGAGAATTTCAACAATTTTGAGAGGGATTTGAAAAGTTTCAATGGGAATGGGAAGAATTGGGACAAAAATTGGAAAATTTTTAAGGGACTTTGAAAAAATTTCAACTGGAATTTTAGCCATTTTTTGACGTGAAATTGTAAACATGTTGAAGTGGATTTTGAAAATTCTAGAGAGAATTTTAAAAGCTTCAAGAGAATTTCAACAATTTTGAGAGGGATTTGAAAAGTTTCAATGGGAATGGGAAGAATTGGGACAAAAATTGGAAAATTTTTAAGGGACTTTGAAAAAATTTCAACTGGAATTTTAGCCATTTTTTGACGTGAAATTGTAAACATGTGGCCATGGATTTTGAAAATTCTAGAGAGAATTTTAAAAGCTTCAAGAGAATTTCAACAATTTTGAGAGGGATTTGAAAAGTTTCAATGGGAATGGGAAGAATTGGGACAAAAATTGGAAAATTTTTAAGGGACTTTGAAAAAATTTCAACTGGAATTTTAGCCATTTTTTGACGTGAAATTGTAAACATGTTGAAGTGGATTTTGAAAATTCTAGAGAGAATTTTAAAAGCTTCAAGAGAATTTCAACAATTTTGAGAGGGATTTGAAAAGTTTCAATGGGAATGGGAAGAATTGGGACAAAAATTGGAAAATTTTTAAGGGACTTTGAAAAAATTTCAACTGGAATTTTAGCCATTTTTTGACGTGAAATTGTAAACATGTGGCCATGGATTTTGAAAATTCTAGAGAGAATTTTAAAAGCTTCAAGAGAATTTCAACAATTTAGAGAGGGATTTGAAAAGTTTCAATGGGAATGGGAAGAATTGGGACAAAAATTGGAAAATTTTTAAGGGACTTTGAAAAAATTTCAACTGGAATTTTAGCCATTTTTGACGTGAAATTGTAAACATGTGGACATGGATTTTGAAAATTCTAGAGAGAATTTTAAAAGCTTCAAGAGAATTTCAACAATTTTGAGAGGGATTTGAAAAGTTTCAATGGGAATGGGAAGAATTGGGACAAAAATTGGAAAATTTTTAAGGGACTTTGAAAAAATTTCAACTGGAATTTTAGCCATTTTTTGACGTGAAATTGTAAACATGTGGCCATGGGTTTTGAAAATTCTAGAGAGAATTTTAAAAGCTTCAAGAGAATTTCAACAATTCTGAGAGGGATTTGAAAAGTTTCAATGGGAATGGGAAGAATTGGGACAAAAATTGGAAAATTTTTAAGGGACTTTGAAAAAATTTCAACTGGAATTTTAGCCATTTTTTGACGTGAAATTGTAAACATGTGGACATGGATTTTGAAAATTCTAGAGAGAATTTTAAAAGCTTCAAGAGAATTTCAACAATTCTGAGAGGGATTTGAAAAGTTTCAATGGGAATGGGAAGAATTGGGACAAAAATTGGAAAATTTTTAAGGGACTTTGAAAAAATTTCAACTGGAATTTTAGCCATTTTTTGACGTGAAATTGTAAACATGTGGACATGGATTTTGAAAATTCTAGAGAGAATTTTAAAAGCTTCAACAGAATTTCAACAATTCTGAGAGGGATTTGAAAAGTTTCAATGGGAATGGGAAGAATTAGGACAAAAATTGGAAAATTTTTAAGGGACTTTGAAAAAATTTCAACTGGAATATTAGCCATTTTTGACGTGAAATTGTAAACATGTGGACATGGATTTTGAAAATTCTAGAGAGAATTTTAAAAGCTTCAACAGAATTTCAACAATTTTGAGAGGGATTTGAAAAGTTTCAATGGGAATGGGAAGAATTGGGACAAAAATTGGAAAATTTTTCAGGGACTTTGAAAAAATTTCAACTGGAATTTTAGCCATTTTTTGACGTGAAATTGTAAACATGTGGCCATGGATTTTGAAAATTCTAGAGAGAATTTTAAAAGCTTCAACAGAATTTCAACAATTTTGAGAGGGATTTGAAAAGTTTCAATGGGAATGGGAAGAATTGGGACAAAAATCGGAAAATTTTTCAGGGACTTTGAAAAAATTTCAACTGGAATTTTAGCCATTTTTTGACGTGAAATTGTAAACATGTGGCCATGGATTTTGAAAATTCTAGAGAGAATTTTAAAAGCTTCAACAGAATTTCAACAATTTTGAGAGGGATTTGAAAAGTTTCAATGGGAATGGGAAGAATTGGGACAAAAATTGGAAAATTTTTAAGGGACTTTGAAAAAATTTCAACTGGAATTTTAGCCATTTTTTGATGTGAAATTGTAAACATGTGGCCATGGATTTTGAAAATTCTAGAGAGAATTTTAAAAGCTTCAAGAGAATTTCAACAATTTTGAGAGGGATTTGAAAAGTTTCAATGGGAATGGGAAGAATTGGGACAAAAATTGGAAAATTTTTCAGGGACTTTGAAAAAATTTCAACTGGAATTTTAGCCATTTTTTGACGTGAAATTGTAAACATGTTGAAGTGGATTTTGAAAATTCTAGAGAGAATTTTAAAAGCTTCAAGAGAATTTCAACAATTTTGAGAGGGATTTGAAAAGTTTCAATGGGAATGGGAAGAATTGGGACAAAAATTGGAAAATTTTTCAGGGACTTTGAAAAAATTTCAACTGGAATTTTAGCCATTTTTTGACGTGAAATTGTAAACATGTGGACATGGATTTTGAAAATTCTAGAGAGAATTTTAAAAGCTTCAAGAGAATTTCAACAATTCTGAGAGGGATTTGAAAAGTTTCAATGGGAATGGGAAGAATTGGGACAAAAATTGGAAAATTTTTAAGGGACTTTGAAAAAATTTCAACTGGAATATTAGCCATTTTTTGACGTGAAATTGTAAACATGTGGCCATGGATTTTGAAAATTCTAGAGAGAATTTTAAAAGCTTCAAGAGAATTTCAACAATTCTGAGAGGGATTTGAAAAGTTTCAATGGGAATGGGAAGAATTGGGACAAAAATTGGAAAATTTTTAAGGGACTTTGAAAAAATTTCAACTGGAATTTTAGCCATTTTTTGACGTGAAATTGTAAACATGTGGCCATGGATTTTGAAAATTCTAGAGAGAATTTTAAAAGCTTCAAGAGAATTTCAACAATTTTGAGAGGGATTTGAAAAGTTTCAATGGGAATGGGAAGAATTGGGACAAAAATTGGAAAATTTTTAAGGGACTTTGAAAAAATTTCAACTGGAATTTTAGCCATTTTTTGACGTGAAATTGTAAACATGTGGCCATGGATTTTGAAAATTCTAGAGAGAATTTTAAAAGCTTCAAGAGAATTTCAACAATTTTGAGAGGGATTTGAAAAGTTTCAATGGGAATGGGAAGAATTGGGACAAAAATTGGAAAATTTTTCAGGGACTTTGAAAAAATTTCAACTGGAATTTTAGCCATTTTTTGATGTGAAATTGTAAACATGTGGCCATGGATTTTGAAAATTCTAGAGAGAATTTTAAAAGCTTCAAGAGAATTTCAACAATTTTGAGAGGGATTTGAAAAGTTTCAATGGGAATGGGAAGAATTGGGACAAAAATTGGAAAATTTTTCAGGGACTTTGAAAAAATTTCAACTGGAATTTTAGCCATTTTTTGACGTGAAATTGTAAACATGTGGACATGGATTTTGAAAATTCTAGAGAGAATTTTAAAAGCTTCAAGAGAATTTCAACAATTCTGAGAGGGATTTGAAAAGTTTCAATGGGAATGGGAAGAATTGGGACAAAAATTGGAAAATTTTTCAGGGACTTTGAAAAAATTTCAACTGGAATATTAGCCATTTTTTGACGTGAAATTGTAAACATGTGGACATGGATTTTGAAAATTCTAGAGAGAATTTTAAAAGCTTCAAGAGAATTTCAACAATTCTGAGAGGGATTTGAAAAGTTTCAATGGGAATGGGAAGAATTGGGACAAAAATTGGAAAATTTTTAAGGGACTTTGAAAAAATTTCAACTGGAATTTTAGCCATTTTTTGACGTGAAATTGTAAACATGTGGCCATGGATTTTGAAAATTCTAGAGAGAATTTTAAAAGCTTCAAGAGAATTTCAACAATTTTGAGAGGGATTTGAAAAGTTTCAATGGGAATGGGAAGAATTGGGACAAAAATTGGAAAATTTTTAAGGGACTTTGAAAAAATTTCAACTGGAATTTTAGCCATTTTTTGACGTGAAATTGTAAACATGTGGACATGGATTTTGAAAATTCTAGAGAGAATTTTAAAAGCTTCAAGAGAATTTCAACAATTTTGAGAGGGATTTGAAAAGTTTCAATGGGAATGGGAAGAATTGGGACAAAAATTGGAAAATTTTTAAGGGACTTTGAAAAAATTTCAACTGGAATTTTAGCCATTTTTTGATGTGAAATTGTAAACATGTGGCCATGGATTTTGAAAATTCTAGAGAGAATTTTAAAAGCTTCAAGAGAATTTCAACAATTTTGAGAGGGATTTGAAAAGTTTCAATGGGAATGGGAAGAATTGGGACAAAAATTGGAAAATTTTTCAGGGACTTTGAAAAAATTTCAACTGGAATTTTAGCCATTTTTTGACGTGAAATTGTAAACATGTGGAAGTGGATTTTGAAAATTCTAGAGAGAATTTTAAAAGCTTCAAGAGAATTTCAACAATTTTGAGAGGGATTTGAAAAGTTTCAATGGGAATGGGAAGAATTGGGACAAAAATTGGAAAATTTTTAAGGGACTTTGAAAAAATTTCAACTGGAATTTTAGCCATTTTTTGACGTGAAATTGTAAACATGTGGCCATGGATTTTGAAAATTCTAGAGAGAATTTTAAAAGCTTCAAGAGAATTTCAACAATTTTGAGAGGGATTTGAAAAGTTTCAATGGGAATGGGAAGAATTGGGACAAAAATTGGAAAATTTTTAAGGGACTTTGAAAAAATTTCAACTGGAATTTTAGCCATTTTTTGACGTGAAATTGTAAACATGTGGCCATGGATTTTGAAAATTCTAGAGAGAATTTTAAAAGCTTCAAGAGAATTTCAACAATTTTGAGAGGGATTTGAAAAGTTTCAATGGGAATGGGAAGAATTGGGACAAAAATTGGAAAATTTTTAAGGGACTTTGAAAAAATTTCAACTGGAATTTTAGCCATTTTTTGACGTGAAATTGTAAACATGTGGACATGGATTTTGAAAATTCTAGAGAGAATTTTAAAAGCTTCAAGAGAATTTCAACAATTTTGAGAGGGATTTGAAAAGTTTCAATGGGAATGGGAAGAATTGGGACAAAAATTGGAAAATTTTTAAGGGACTTTGAAAAAATTTCAACTGGAATTTTAGCCATTTTTTGACGTGAAATTGTAAACATGTGGACATGGATTTTGAAAATTCTAGAGAGAATTTTAAAAGCTTCAAGAGAATTTCAACAATTCTGAGAGGGATTTGAAAAGTTTCAATGGGAATGGGAAGAATTGGGACAAAAATTGGAAAATTTTTAAGGGACTTTGAAAAAATTTCAACTGGAATTTTAGCCATTTTTTGACGTGAAATTGTAAACATGTGGACATGGATTTTGAAAATTCTAGAGAGAATTTTAAAAGCTTCAAGAGAATTTCAACAATTTTGAGAGGGATTTGAAAAGTTTCAATGGGAATGGGAAGAATTGGGACAAAAATTGGAAAATTTTTAAGGGACTTTGAAAAAATTTCAACTGGAATTTTAGCCATTTTTTGACGTGAAATTGTAAACATGTGGCCATGGATTTTGAAAATTCTAGAGAGAATTTTAAAAGCTTCAAGAGAATTTCAACAATTTTGAGAGGGATTTGAAAAGTTTCAATGGGAATGGGAAGAATTGGGACAAAAATTGGAAAATTTTTCAGGGACTTTGAAAAAATTTCAACTGGAATTTTAGCCATTTTTTGACGTGAAATTGTAAACATGTTGAAGTGGATTTTGAAAATTCTAGAGAGAATTTTAAAAGCTTCAAGAGAATTTCAACAATTTTGAGAGGGATTTGAAAAGTTTCAATGGGAATGGGAAGAATTGGGACAAAAATTGGAAAATTTTTCAGGGACTTTGAAAAAATTTCAACTGGAATTTTAGCCATTTTTTGACGTGAAATTGTAAACATGTGGACATGGATTTTGAAAATTCTAGAGAGAATTTTAAAAGCTTCAAGAGAATTTCAACAATTTTGAGAGGGATTTGAAAAGTTTCAATGGGAATGGGAAGAATTGGGACAAAAATTGGAAAATTTTTAAGGGACTTTGAAAAAATTTCAACTGGAATTTTAGCCATTTTTTGACGTGAAATTGTAAACATGTGGACATGGATTTTGAAAATTCTAGAGAGAATTTTAAAAGCTTCAAGAGAATTTCAACAATTTTGAGAGGGATTTGAAAAGTTTCAATGGGAATGGGAAGAATTGGGACAAAAATTGGAAAATTTTTAAGGGACTTTGAAAAAATTTCAACTGGAATTTTAGCCATTTTTTGACGTGAAATTGTAAACATGTGGACATGGATTTTGAAAATTCTAGAGAGAATTTTAAAAGCTTCAAGAGAATTTCAACAATTTTGAGAGGGATTTGAAAAGTTTCAATGGAATGGGAAGAATTGGGACAAAAATTGGAAAATTTTTAAGGGACTTTGAAAAAATTTCAACTGGAATTTTAGCCATTTTTTGACGTGAAATTGTAAACATGTGGCCATGGATTTTGAAAATTCTAGAGAGAATTTTAAAAGCTTCAAGAGAATTTCAACAATTTTGAGAGGGATTTGAAAAGTTTCAATGGGAATGGGAAGAATTGGGACAAAAATTGGAAAATTTTTCAGGGACTTTGAAAAAATTTCAACTGGAATTTTAGCCATTTTTTGACGTGAAATTGTAAACATGTTGAAGTGGATTTTGAAAATTCTAGAGAGAATTTTAAAAGCTTCAAGAGAATTTCAACAATTTTGAGAGGGATTTGAAAAGTTTCAATGGGAATGGGAAGAATTGGGACAAAAATTGGAAAATTTTTAAGGGACTTTGAAAAAATTTCAACTGGAATTTTAGCCATTTTTTGACGTGAAATTGTAAACATGTGGCCATGGATTTTGAAAATTCTAGAGAGAATTTTAAAAGCTTCAAGAGAATTTCAACAATTCTGAGAGGGATTTGAAAAGTTTCAATGGGAATGGGAAGAATTGGGACAAAAATTGGAAAATTTTTCAGGGACTTTGAAAAAATTTCAACTGGAATTTTAGCCATTTTTTGACGTGAAATTGTAAACATGTTGAAGTGGATTTTGAAAATTCTAGAGAGAATTTTAAAAGCTTCAAGAGAATTTCAACAATTTTGAGAGGGATTTGAAAAGTTTCAATGGGAATGGGAAGAATTGGGACAAAAATTGGAAAATTTTTCAGGGACTTTGAAAAAATTTCAACTGGAATTTTAGCCATTTTTTGACGTGAAATTGTAAACATGTGGCCAGTGGATTTTGAAAATTCTAGAGAGAATTTTAAAAGCTTCAAGAGAATTTCAACAATTTTGAGAGGGATTTGAAAAGTTTCAATGGGAATGGGAAGAATTGGGACAAAAATTGGAAAATTTTTCAGGGACTTTGAAAAAATTTCAACTGGAATTTTAGCCATTTTTTGACGTGAAATTGTAAACATGTTGCCATGGATTTTGAAAATTCTAGAGAGAATTTTAAAAGCTTCAAGAGAATTTCAACAATTTTGAGAGGGATTTGAAAAGTTTCAATGGGAATGGGAAGAATTGGGACAAAAATTGGAAAATTTTTAAGGGACTTTGAAAAAATTTCAACTGGAATTTTAGCCATTTTTTGACGTGAAATTGTAAACATGTGGCCATGGATTTTGAAAATTCTAGAGAGAATTTTAAAAGCTTCAAGAGAATTTCAACAATTTTGAGAGGGATTTGAAAAGTTTCAATGGGAATGGGAAGAATTGGGACAAAAATTGGAAAATTTTTAAGGGACTTTGAAAAAATTTCAACTGGAATTTTAGCCATTTTTTGACGTGAAATTGTAAACATGTTGACAGTGGATTTTGAAAATTCTAGAGAGAATTTTAAAAGCTTCAAGAGAATTTCAACAATTTTGAGAGGGATTTGAAAAGTTTCAATGGGAATGGGAAGAATTGGGACAAAAATTGGAAAATTTTTAAGGGACTTTGAAAAAATTTCAACTGGAATTTTAGCCATTTTTTGACGTGAAATTGTAAACATGTGGCCATGGATTTTGAAAATTCTAGAGAGAATTTTAAAAGCTTCAAGAGAATTTCAACAATTTTGAGAGGGATTTGAAAAGTTTCAATGGGAATGGGAAGAATTGGGACAAAAATTGGAAAATTTTTAAGGGACTTTGAAAAAATTTCAACTGGAATTTTAGCCATTTTTTGACGTGAAATTGTAAACATGTGGACATGGATTTTGAAAATTCTAGAGAGAATTTTAAAAGCTTCAAGAGAATTTCAACAATTTTGAGAGGGATTTGAAAAGTTTCAATGGGAATGGGAAGAATTGGGACAAAAATTGGAAAATTTTTAAGGGACTTTGAAAAAATTTCAACTGGAATTTTAGCCATTTTTTGACGTGAAATTGTAAACATGTGGACATGGATTTTGAAAATTCTAGAGAGAATTTTAAAAGCTTCAAGAGAATTTCAACAATTTTGAGAGGGATTTGAAAAGTTTCAATGGGAATGGGAAGAATTGGGACAAAAATTGGAAAATTTTTAAGGGACTTTGAAAAAATTTCAACTGGAATTTTAGCCATTTTTTGACGTGAAATTGTAAACATGTGGCCATGGATTTTGAAAATTCTAGAGAGAATTTTAAAAGCTTCAAGAGAATTTCAACAATTTTGAGAGGGATTTGAAAAGTTTCAATGGGAATGGGAAGAATTGGGACAAAAATTGGAAAATTTTTAAGGGACTTTGAAAAAATTTCAACTGGAATTTTAGCCATTTTTTGACGTGAAATTGTAAACATGTGGACAGTGGATTTTGAAAATTCTAGAGAGAATTTTAAAAGCTTCAAGAGAATTTCAACAATTTTGAGAGGGATTTGAAAAGTTTCAATGGGAATGGGAAGAATTGGGACAAAAATTGGAAAATTTTTAAGGGACTTTGAAAAAATTTCAACTGGAATTTTAGCCATTTTTTGACGTGAAATTGTAAACATGTGGCCATGGATTTTGAAAATTCTAGAGAGAATTTTAAAAGCTTCAAGAGAATTTCAACAATTTTGAGAGGGATTTGAAAAGTTTCAATGGGAATGGGAAGAATTGGGACAAAAATTGGAAAATTTTTAAGGGACTTTGAAAAAATTTCAACTGGAATTTTAGCCATTTTTTGACGTGAAATTGTAAACATGTGGACATGGATTTTGAAAATTCTAGAGAGAATTTTAAAAGCTTCAACAGAATTTCAACAATTTTGAGAGGGATTTGAAAAGTTTCAATGGGAATGGGAAGAATTGGGACAAAAATTGGAAAATTTTTAAGGGACTTTGAAAAAATTTCAACTGGAATTTTAGCCATTTTTGACGTGAAATTGTAAACATGTGGACATGGATTTTGAAAATTCTAGAGAGAATTTTAAAAGCTTCAACAGAATTTCAACAATTTTGAGAGGGATTTGAAAAGTTTCAATGGGAATGGGAAGAATTGGGACAAAAATTGGAAAATTTTTAAGGGACTTTGAAAAAATTTCAACTGGAATTTTAGCCATTTTTTGACGTGAAATTGTAAACATGTGGCCATGGATTTTGAAAATTCTAGAGAGAATTTTAAAAGCTTCAAGAGAATTTCAACAATTTTGAGAGGGATTTGAAAAGTTTCAATGGGAATGGGAAGAATTGGGACAAAAATTGGAAAATTTTTAAGGGACTTTGAAAAAATTTCAACTGGAATTTTAGCCATTTTTTGACGTGAAATTGTAAACATGTTGACAGTGGATTTTGAAAATTCTAGAGAGAATTTTAAAAGCTTCAAGAGAATTTCAACAATTTTGAGAGGGATTTGAAAAGTTTCAATGGGAATGGGAAGAATTGGGACAAAAATTGGAAAATTTTTAAGGGACTTTGAAAAAATTTCAACTGGAATTTTAGCCATTTTTTGACGTGAAATTGTAAACATGTGGCCATGGATTTTGAAAATTCTAGAGAGAATTTTAAAAGCTTCAAGAGAATTTCAACAATTTTGAGAGGGATTTGAAAAGTTTCAATGGGAATGGGAAGAATTGGGACAAAAATTGGAAAATTTTTAAGGGACTTTGAAAAAATTTCAACTGGAATTTTAGCCATTTTTTGACGTGAAATTGTAAACATGTGGCCATGGATTTTGAAAATTCTAGAGAGAATTTTAAAAGCTTCAAGAGAATTTCAACAATTTTGAGAGGGATTTGAAAAGTTTCAATGGGAATGGGAAGAATTGGGACAAAAATTGGAAAATTTTTAAGGGACTTTGAAAAAATTTCAACTGGAATTTTAGCCATTTTTTGACGTGAAATTGTAAACATGTGGACAGTGGATTTTGAAAATTCTAGAGAGAATTTTAAAAGCTTCAAGAGAATTTCAACAATTTTGAGAGGGATTTGAAAAGTTTCAATGGGAATGGGAAGAATTGGGACAAAAATTGGAAAATTTTTAAGGGACTTTGAAAAAATTTCAACTGGAATTTTAGCCATTTTTTGACGTGAAATTGTAAACATGTGGCCATGGATTTTGAAAATTCTAGAGAGAATTTTAAAAGCTTCAAGAGAATTTCAACAATTTTGAGAGGGATTTGAAAAGTTTCAATGGGAATGGGAAGAATTGGGACAAAAATTGGAAAATTTTTAAGGGACTTTGAAAAAATTTCAACTGGAATTTTAGCCATTTTTTGACGTGAAATTGTAAACATGTGGACATGGATTTTGAAAATTCTAGAGAGAATTTTAAAAGCTTCAAGAGAATTTCAACAATTTTGAGAGGGATTTGAAAAGTTTCAATGGGAATGGGAAGAATTGGGACAAAAATTGGAAAATTTTTCAGGGACTTTGAAAAAATTTCAACTGGAATTTTAGCCATTTTTTGACGTGAAATTGTAAACATGTGGCCATGGATTTTGAAAATTCTAGAGAGAATTTTAAAAGCTTCAAGAGAATTTCAACAATTTTGAGAGGGATTTGAAAAGTTTCAATGGGAATGGGAAGAATTGGGACAAAAATTGGAAAATTTTTAAGGGACTTTGAAAAAATTTCAACTGGAATTTTAGCCATTTTTTGACGTGAAATTGTAAACATGTGGACATGGATTTTGAAAATTCTAGAGAGAATTTTAAAAGCTTCAAGAGAATTTCAACAATTTTGAGAGGGATTTGAAAAGTTTCAATGGGAATGGGAAGAATTGGGACAAAAATTGGAAAATTTTTAAGGGACTTTGAAAAAATTTCAACTGGAATTTTAGCCATTTTTTGACGTGAAATTGTAAACATGTGGCCATGGATTTTGAAAATTCTAGAGAGAATTTTAAAAGCTTCAAGAGAATTTCAACAATTCTGAGAGGGATTTGAAAAGTTTCAATGGGAATGGGAAGAATTGGGACAAAAATTGGAAAATTTTTAAGGGACTTTGAAAAAATTTCAACTGGAATTTTAGCCATTTTTTGACGTGAAATTGTAAACATGTGGACATGGATTTTGAAAATTCTAGAGAGAATTTTAAAAGCTTCAAGAGAATTTCAACAATTCTGAGAGGGATTTGAAAAGTTTCAATGGGAATGGGAAGAATTGGGACAAAAATTGGAAAATTTTTAAGGGACTTTGAAAAAATTTCAACTGGAATTTTAGCCATTTTTTGACGTGAAATTGTAAACATGTGGACATGGATTTTGAAAATTCTAGAGAGAATTTTAAAAGCTTCAACAGAATTTCAACAATTCTGAGAGGGATTTGAAAAGTTTCAATGGGAATGGGAAGAATTAGGACAAAAATTGGAAAATTTTTAAGGGACTTTGAAAAAATTTCAACTGGAATATTAGCCATTTTTTGACGTGAAATTGTAAACATGTGGACATGGATTTTGAAAATTCTAGAGAGAATTTTAAAAGCTTCAACAGAATTTCAACAATTTTGAGAGGGATTTGAAAAGTTTCAATGGGAATGGGAAGAATTGGGACAAAAATTGGAAAATTTTTCAGGGACTTTGAAAAAATTTCAACTGGAATTTTAGCCATTTTTTGACGTGAAATTGTAAACATGTGGCCATGGATTTTGAAAATTCTAGAGAGAATTTTAAAAGCTTCAACAGAATTTCAACAATTTTGAGAGGGATTTGAAAAGTTTCAATGGGAATGGGAAGAATTGGGACAAAAATTGGAAAATTTTTCAGGGACTTTGAAAAAATTTCAACTGGAATTTTAGCCATTTTTTGACGTGAAATTGTAAACATGTGGACATGGATTTTGAAAATTCTAGAGAGAATTTTAAAAGCTTCAACAGAATTTCAACAATTTTGAGAGGGATTTGAAAAGTTTCAATGGGAATGGGAAGAATTGGGACAAAAATTGGAAAATTTTTAAGGGACCTTTGAAAAAATTTCAACTGGAATTTTAGCCATTTTTTGACGTGAAATTGTAAACATGTGGCCATGGATTTTGAAAATTCTAGAGAGAATTTTAAAAGCTTCAAGAGAATTTCAACAATTTTGAGAGGGATTTGAAAAGTTTCAATGGGAATGGGAAGAATTGGGACAAAAATTGGAAAATTTTTAAGGGACTTTGAAAAAATTTCAACTGGAATTTTAGCCATTTTTTGACGTGAAATTGTAAACATGTTGCAGTGGATTTTGAAAATTCTAGAGAGAATTTTAAAAGCTTCAAGAGAATTTCAACAATTTTGAGAGGGATTTGAAAAGTTTCAATGGGAATGGGAAGAATTGGGACAAAAATTGGAAAATTTTTAAGGGACTTTGAAAAAATTTCAACTGGAATTTTAGCCATTTTTTGACGTGAAATTGTAAACATGTGGACATGGATTTTGAAAATTCTAGAGAGAATTTTAAAAGCTTCAAGAGAATTTCAACAATTTTGAGAGGGATTTGAAAAGTTTCAATGGGAATGGGAAGAATTGGGACAAAAATTGGAAAATTTTTAAGGGACTTTGAAAAAATTTCAACTGGAATTTTAGCCATTTTTTGACGTGAAATTGTAAACATGTGGCCATGGAT